>NC_140587.1:600000-874414 GCF_964204655.1 Triturus cristatus
GTTTGCCCCGTATCGTGTATTCAGATAACGGCCAACCGTTCTCATCCGAGCTAATGAAACACATTTCACTCCTGTTAGGCTATCAATGGAAATTCCACTGTGTCCGGCATCCCGAGGCAGCAGATCTCGTGGAACGTCACAACCAGACTCTGAAAATTAGACTTTCTAAAATCTGTAGAGAGAAAGGCGTCGACTGGATAGTAGCCTTACCAGTTGCACTCTTTTACATGAGAATGATAGCACATTCTCGAACAGGGCTATCCCCGTACGAGGTGGTCTTCGGTAGGCCACCAAATATGTGGGGGACGCCTATACCTCGTAAAATCACTGATGTTGATTGTAATATGCTGACAGATTACCTTGCTTCCTTGATGTCTGCACTACAATCTTGCCATTCACAGGTAGCTGCAGCCTTTCCCGACAACACCGAGGTGAAGCCCCATGAAGTGGTTCCCGGAGATTTTGTTTTTATAAGAAACTTCGACAGGAGGAGCCCGCTGGAGCCTCGCTGGCAAACGCCGAAATTAGTACTTCTGACCACGAGGACAGCAGTGAAGGTCGAGGGTCGCAAGGGTTGGCTACATTCGAGCCATATCAAGAAATTTCATGGACTGCCTTCTGATTTGAACTCTCAGCCCTACCCTCCTCCACAGACTGATTCAAAACTCCCCCTGGTCGAGAACACTGCTGCCCAAGAATACAAACTGAAACTAAGGTCTAGCAAGTCAGACAATTTGATTGTTTAAGTCCTCTCCTAGGTGAATCGGTTAAATTAGTCTCTGACATGTATCCTCTAGACCGAAATCGAGAGAGAGATAGACAGAAACAGCTCAAGAAACGTGCATATTGTAAATCACTTCATAGTCACTGTATCGTGACATTGTTGATTATGTTTTTTCTAAATCTTTTGATTATTGCTACAAGTATACTGTTGCACATATACTATCCTATTTTCAAGCGTGCACACTCTGCTTACAATGTTACTGCCGAACATTCTTTTAGCGAATTACCCCCACATGAATTGCCCTATAGACTTGCGCTGCGCAACAACACATTCATTAGTATGTTACATCACTCCCATCAGGCCAGCAACGCTACAAATTGTTGGATATGTGGCCGACTCCCTCCCTATCAGAAATACAAGGGAGTTCTGCCTCTCTTTCCGTATCCATTCACACGTAATGGTTCCTGTGGCGCATGGTTTAGTTTGATTAATTCTTTAGATTCAAATACCGTAGTTTACCAGAGCAACTGGGTATGGGGAAACCTGAACTTAGTTTTGCTTAAAGCCTGCTACCCTAACAAGGAGGGACTTCCCAAAAGGACAGGAACTGATCTAGAAAATGAAGTATATGGATTAGGTAATTTTACACTTAACCTCATGATTCTGAATGTTGAATCTGAAACTGCACTAGTCTTGCCTGCTATGTCCGTATTACCAGTCAAAGGTGAATTATGTGTAAGAAAGAATGGTTCAGTACACCTGGGTCATAGTAAATGTACTACTGTGATCGAATTAAGTGATAAAGGCAAGTCTACATTTAGAGCTTCCCGTCATTCCTACTTCATTTGTGGTCATACCGCATATATACGTTTACCTCTAGATTGGGATGGTACCTGTTACATTGCATTCCTTCTGCCACCTGTTTTCCTAGCCCCTCCTGATTATCATAGAAATACTCATCTAGTACACAATAGACCCCAGAGAGATCTCCCGATTGTCGACTACACTGAAACAGCATGGGAACAATACACAGACTTCAATAAAGGTCTCTTTCCCTACATAGGTGTTGTCTCTAATAGTAAACTGATACGCAGATTAACCAGAACCCTTGAAGCAGTAGTGAATGAAACTACCTCTGCCCTAGGCAACTTAACAGAGGAGCAGTCTGCGATGCGGATTGTTGTTCTCCAAAATCGTCTTGTCCTTGACGTCATCCTGGCCGATAGGGGCGGAGCCTGTAGAGTCATCGGATCAAGTTGCTGTGTTTTCATTCCAGAAAACGCGCCATCCGTATATAAAGCCATAACTCGTCTTCATAAGATTGCAAGCCAGATACATCAGAATCCAGGCACCTGGACACGGTCCGGTTGGTTCTGGAGCGTGTTGTCAGCCTGGGGATGGAAAGTCCTATCCTTCCTAGGTATTGGCCTTCTCATAGTATTCAGTTGCTGCCTGTGTCTAGAATGTGGACCAGCGATTTGCGGCCTGTGTGCCACATCATGTATTCCACGTTGAAGTTCTCATTCAAAATCCCGGAAGAAGAAAGAAGAGCAAATGATGTTACATGAACAGATTGATGGATTCCTGAGGATCGATATCTCATGAAGGGTCCGTAGGGGACAAGGAGGGAATGAGGAAATATGAATTTTTATGATCAATTGTGTCCCCTATCTTAGACCCCAACGGCTCCATGTACATGCTACAAGTACATGTATGTTCCCTCCACTTCAAGCTATGAAGACGCAAATACATATGCGTCCAACGTTAACATGTCCTCTTTCAGATCCACCCTGAATGGGTCGAATATTCCGTTCCTAAGTATGCTTTGCCACCGTCTTTATATGGTATACTTTTCACGTTTTTCAGCTCTGGCAAGGTAGGCCCTGAATTCTGCCATCGAGCTTTTCCTGCCTTCCGCCTCTGAATGCTCCAGCCTGGACCTGTATCTGTATCCATGACCTTTGTCTTACTTCCTGCGCGGCTAACGGTGCCTGGCCCGGCCTGTTGCCTGCCAAGACTGTATTCAGCCTTCAAGTTATCTGCTCCGCTCCTCGAGAAATGCATTCCTGTCTAGTAGTTTAGGTAAACATCCTTCCAGCTACAGAGCAAAGGGCCCGGCCTTACTGTCTCCGTGCAAGTAATTCATGGCTTCTGTTGCCATGGTAGGCCCATGCCCCCTCGCATCTCATGTAGACACGTAGACGCTTACACACGCACTAGTAGTCAGTATAGGATAGCCTCTGCCTGAGAGACCTTTCCTTCCAGATAATACAGTTCCTTAAACACAAGATATTAGATATGATTTGGGATTAGGTTGTTCTGACATCCCAGACTTCTGTCTCCTCATGTAGGGCTAAATGTCAAGTCCCCTTCACCCTCCAGTCACACGTCAATCACACGTCATGCTGCTGCACGCGCATATCTGCCATGTATTTCTGCTGACTTTGCAGGATTCTCTTATGGATCCACCCACCTGTGTCATCATCATAATGACGTTTCTAGTACACGCCCTTATGCACGCCTATTGTAACGCCTTTATTCATTACGTATGTGTATTCTTATCTCTCTTCTCAGTTGTCACGCCTTCTGCATATGTCTTCACTGTAATGCATTTACTATATATATGATAACCTGTCAATAAAGTATTGCTCTATCCCTTCCCGAACCTTCGTGGTGACGGAATACGATTGCCTGGTTCGAACCAATTCCTTTGTAAGGAATAAATCCCATTTTAAAACCTCAAATACCACGGATTCTGCCTCTTATTTTTACTGAGTTATTCTTATTGAATTTTACCGCATAAATTAAGTCCAGGTAATTAAAATTTACCACACTCTACTACTCTCTCTCTACTACTCTCTACTACTTTCTACTACTCACTCTCTCCTACTCTCTCTCTGCTACGCTCTACTACACACTCTCTACTGCTCTCTACTACTCTCTCTCTGCTACTAACTCTCTACTACTTACTCTCTACTACTCTCTACTACTCACTCTCTACTACTCACTCTCTACTACTCTCTACTACTCACTCTCTACTACTCTCTAATACTCACTCTACTACTCACTCTCTACTGCTCTCTACTACTCTCTACTACTCTATACTATTCTCTACTACTCACTCTCTACTCTCTAGTACTCATCCTCTACTCTCTACCTCTCTCTACCTCTGTACCTCTACCTCTCTACCTCTACATCTCTACCTACTACTCTCACTCTACTACTCACTCTCTACTGCTCTCTACTACTCTCTACTACTCTATACTATTCTCTACTACTCACTCTCTACTCTCTAGTACTCATCCTCTACTCTCTACCTCTCTCTACCTCTGTACCTCTACCATTCTCTACCTCTACATCTCTACCTACTACTCTCTCTCTACTACTCACACTCTACTACTCACTCTCTACTACTATCTACTACTCTCTACTACCTATTCTCTACTTCTCTACTACTCTCTCTCTACTACTCACTTTCTACTACTCTCTCTACTACTCTCTACTACTCTTTACTACTCACTCTACTATGCACTCTCTACTACTCACTCTACTACTATCTACTACTCACTCTCCACTACTCTCTCTCTTCTACTCACTCTCTACTATTCACTCTCTACTACTCACTCTCTACTTGTCACTCTCTACTACTCACTCTCTACTACTCTCTACTACTCACTCTCCATTACTCACTCTCTACCACTCGTTCTCTACTACTCTCTACTACTCACTGTCTACTACTCAACTACTCTATACTACTCCCTCTACTACTCACTCTCTTCTACTCACTCTCTACTACTCACTCTCTACTACTCTCTACTACTCACTCTCCACTACTCACTCTCTACTACTTACTCTCTACTACTCTACACTACTCACTGTCTACTACTCAACTACTCTATACTACTCTCTCTACCACTCACTCTCTACTACTCACTCTCTACTACTCACTCTCTGCTACTCTACTACTCTCTACTACTCTCTCTACTACTCACTCTCTACTATTCTTTGCTATTCACTCTACTACTCTCTACTACTCTCTACCACTCACTCTATACTACTAAACTACTCACTCTCTACTACTCTCTCTCTCTACTACTCACTCTCTACTAGTCATTCTACTACTCTCTACTACTCACTCTCTACTACTCTCTCTCTACTACTCTCTTACTCTACTCACTCTCTACTACTCTCTACTACTCACTCTCTACTACTCACTCTCTACTACTCTCTACTGCTCACCCTCTATTACCCACTCTCTACTACTCTATACTACTCACTCTCTACTACTCTCAACTACTCACTCTCTACTCTCTATTACTCATCCTCTGCTCTCTACCTCTCTCTACCTCTGTACCTCTACCTCTCTACCTCTTCATCTCTACCTACTACTCTCTCTCTACTACTCACTCTCTACTACTCACTCTCTATTACCCATTCTCTACTTTTCTACTACTCTCTCTCTACTACTCACTCTCTACTATTCACTCTCTACTACTCTCTACTACTCTCTACTACCCATTCTCTACTTCTCTACTACTCTCTCTCTACTACTCACTCTCTACTACTCACTCTCTACTACTCTCTCTCTACTACTCTCTACTACTTTCTACTACTCACTCTCTCCTACTCTCTCTCTACTACACTCTACTACACACTCTCTACTGCTCTCTACTACTCTCTCTCTGCTACTCACTCTCTACTACTCACTCTCTACTACTCTCTACTACTCACTCTATACTACTCTCTACTACTCACTCTACTACTCACTCTCTACTGCTCTCTACTACTCTCTACTACTCTATACTATTCTCTACTACTCACTCTCTACTCTCTAGTACTCATCCTCTACTCTCTACCTCTCTCTACCTCTGTACCTCTACCTCTCTCTCTCTACATCTCTACCTACTACTCTCACTCTACTACTCACTCTCTACTGCTCTCTACTACTCTCTACTACTCTATACTATTCTCTACTACTCACTCTCTACTCTCTAGTACTCATCCTCTACTCTCTACCTCTCTCTACCTCTGTACCTCTACCTCTCTCTCTCTACATCTCTACCTACTACTCTCACTCTACTACTCACTCTCTACTGCTCTCTACTACTCTCTACTACTCTATACTATTCTCTACTACTCACTCTCTACTCTCTAGTACTCATCCTCTACTCTCTACCTCTATCTACCTCTGTACCTCTACCTCTCTACCTCTACATCTCTACCTACTACTCTCTCTCTACTACTCACTCTCTACTACTCACTCTCTACTACTATCTACTACTCTCTACTACCTATTCTCTACTTCTCTACTACTCTCTCTCTACTACTCACTTTCTACTACTCTCTCTACTACTCTCTACTACTCTTTACTACTCACTCTACTATGCACTCTCTACTACTCACTCTACTACTATCTACTACTCACTCTCCACTACTCTCTCTCTTCTACTCACTCTCTACTATTCACTCTCTACTACTCACTCTCTACTACTCTCTACTACTCACTCTCCATTACTCACTCTCTACCACTCGTTCTCTACTACTCTCTACTACTCACTGTCTACTACTCAACTACTCTATACTACTCCCTCTACTACTCACTCTCTTCTATTCACTCTCTACTACTCACTCTCTACTACTCTCTACTACTCACTCTCCACTACTCACTCTCTACTACTCACTCTCTACTACTCTACACTACTCACTGTCTACTACTCAACTACTCTATACTACTCTCTCTACTACTCACTCTCTACTACTCACTCTCTACTACTCACTCTCTGCTACTCTACTACTCTCTACTACTCTCTCTACTACTCACTCTCTACTATTCTTTGCTATTCACTCTACTACTCTCTACTACTCTCTACCACTCACTCTATACTACTAAACTACTCACTCTCTACTACTCTCTCTCTCTACTACTCACTCTCTACTAGTCATTCTACTACTCTCTTACTACTCACTATCTACTACTCTCTCTCTACTACTCTCTCTCTCTCTACTCACTCTCTACTACTCTCTACTACTCACTCTCTACTACTCACTCTCTACTACTCTCTACTGCTCACCCTCTATTACTCACTCTCTACTCTCTATTACTCATCCTCTACTCTCTACCTCTCTCTACCTCTGTACCTCTACCTCTCTACCTCTTCATCTCTACCTACTACTCTCTCTCTACTACTTACTCTCTACTACTCACTCTCTACTACTATCTACTACTGTCTATTACCCATTCTCTACTTTTCTACTACTCTCTCTCTACTACTCACTCTCTACTACTCACTCTCTACTACTCTCTACTCCTCTCTACTACCCATTCTCTACTTCTCTACTACTCTCTCTCTACTACTCACTCTCTACTACTCACTCTCTACTACTCTCTCTCTACTACTCTCTACTACTTTCTACTACTCACTCTCTCCTACTCTCTCTCTACTACGCTCTACTACACACTCTCTACCGCTCTCTACTACTCTCTCTCTGCTACTCACTCTCTACTACTCACTCTCTACTACTCTCTACTACTCACTCTCTACTACTCACTCTCTACTACTCTCTACTACTCACTCTCTACTACTCTCTACTACTCACTCTACTATTCACTCTCTACTGCTCTCTACTACTCTCTACTACTCTATACTATTCTCTACTACTCACTCTCTACTCTCTAGTACTCATCCTCTACTCTCTACCTCTCTCTACCTCTGTACCTCTACCTCTCTACCTCTACATCTCTACCTACTACTCTCACTCTACTACTCACTCTCTACTGCTCTCTACTACTCTCTACTACTCTATACTATTCTCTACTACTCACTCCCTACTCTCTAGTACTCATCCTCTACTCTCTACCTCTCTCTACCTCTGTACCTCTACCTCTCTACCTCTACATCTCTACCTACTACTTTCTCTCTACTACTCAATCTCTACTACTCACTCTCTACTACTATCTACTACTCTCTACTACCTATTCTCTACTTCTCTACTACTCTCTCTCTACTACTCACTTTCTACTACTCTCTCTACTACTCTCTACTACTCTTTACTACTCACTCTACTACTTACTCTCTACTACTCACTCTTTACTACTCACTTTCTACTACTCTCTACTACTCACTCTCTCCTACTCTCTCTCTACTATTCTCTACTACTCACTCTCTACTACTCACTCTCTACTACTCTCTACTACTCTCTACTACTCTCTACTACTCACTCTACTACTCACTCTCTACTGCTCTCTACTACCCTCTACTACTCACTCTCTAATACCCGTTCTCTACTACTCTCTACTACACACTTTCTACTACTCTCTACTACTCACTCTCTACTCTCTATTACTCATCCTCTCCTCTCTAGCTGTCTCTACCTCTCTCTCTACCTCTCTACCTCTACCTCTCTACCTCTACCTTTCTACCTCTACCACTCTACCTCTACACCTCTACATCTCTACCTCTCTCTACACGCACACATATGCACATATATATATATGCATATATATGCATGTGCATTACCTACTGGCGGTCGCCAGTAGGTAGTTATAGTTAGGACCCCTTTTCCATAGGAAATCCGCAACATTCTATTTTGAATAACTTTGGCGCCGGTCGATGAATCCTCGCGAATTTCTCAAAATAGGTGGGGCGCTACGCTCCGCTCCTACCCTGAAAGTCTCGGGGGGATTCGTCAAGCGGGGGCTGAGATAAAAGGGGGGTCCCAAAACGCGTTTTTCCCATGCATTTTTCCATAGGACCTTTAGAACGAGCTACAGCCCGAACGGCTGAACAGAATTACTAGAAATTTGGCAGAGAGGTAGCCATAAGGTCAAGGAAGTGCCTTTTGCAGGTCTGGTGTAAATCTGTTCAGTATTTCCTGAGTAAATAGCATTTAAAAGCATATATATATGTGGGCGGAGCCTAACCACACATCTCATCCTGAGATCTGATTGGCTGTCAGCACTTCATCCAAGAAGTGTTGGTAGCCATCTTGGGACAAATATACATGATAGCACCTCATTAAAAAGCATTGCAGTTAATAGAAGGTTTTAAGACTTTAGTTACATTATAAATCATTTGTTGATGGTACCATACTCATTTTAGGAATTGTGGTATGTTCTAAGGTGATTTCACCATGTGAAAAAGCCTTCTGCTGGGATATCATGATTGAGAGAAAAATATTTTCTCATGCTTTTACCACAGAGGTTTGGAAGGTGATCTATAGGCTAAACTGAGAGCTTATTTTCTGTAAATTCACATTATCTTTCTCAGTCATGTGAGAATGAAGTCTGATATTCTCAGTAAAACATGTACATCCAACAAGGGCAGAGACTGTCAGTTGATTCCTTTGTGTTCTACTGCAGCTTCCCAGAGTGTTCCAAAGAACTACTAGAGCGCTAACAGTCCTACTTATGATAAACGTATGGCACACCTGAAGCCATCTTGCTTGGATTAAAGTGGTAACTCTTAAAACATTTAATTTAAAAAGGAACAAAATGAGGGGGTTCATTTTTCCATAAAAAGTATGATTAGTGCTGCAGAAAGAAAAATTAGGGCACATTTTGAGTGACTTCTCAAATCCTCTTCTATTTCATTAAAAAATTCTGACATGCAGACTGAAACATGCCCTTTCAATACCAGCAGCAGTTTTCCCTGGTGAGCAGTAGCTTTACTACAGTGATCTAATGAGCAAAAAGAGTGCTAACATTCTGAATTTATGGCAAATGTGTGACACATCTGAATGCCTTCTTGATGGAATCAAAGTAAAAAACTGAAAGTATTTCCTACTGAGGAGACTGCAGTAAATGAGGAAATTAGGAAACTTCATAACAAATAAGTCTCCCAAGATGGCCACCAGAGACAAAAGAGCCCAAATGTAGCCCAAATATCACCCAGATGTAGCCCAAGTATAGCCCAATGACAGAATGTCCCAGAATGTTCTTAAAAACAACTAGAGCGCTTACTGTCTTCATTATGACAAAAGTATGGCACACCTGAAGCCATCTTGATTGGAATAAACTGGTAACACTTAAAACATTTAATTTAAAAAGGAACACAATGAGGAGGTTCATTTTGCCATAGAAATTATGATTAATACTGAAGAAAGAAAATAAGGGCACATTTTGAGTGACTTCTCAAATCCTCTTCTATTTCATTAAAAAATTCTGACATGCAGACTGAAACATGCACTTTCAATACCAGCAGCAGTTTTCCCTGGTGAGCAGTAGCTTTACTACAGTGATCTAATGAGCAAAAAGAGTGCTAATATTCAGAATTTATGGCAAATGTGTGACATATCTGAATACCTTCATGATGGAATCAAAGTAAAAAACTGAAAGCATTTCCTACTGAGGAGACTGCAGTACATGAGGAAATTAGGAAACTTCATAACAAATAAATCTCCCAAGATGGCCACCGGAGACAAAAGAGCCCAAATGTAGCCCAAAATCAACCAGATGTAGCCCAAATATAGCCCAATGACAGAAGTGTGCAAAACACTTATTATTTTGTGTTTTTGCAGTGTTATATAGTGCAGACTTGTCAGGTATTGGAGTGCTTTACATGAGCATTGGTTACATCACACAAGAACAAATTCATTTTGGTTGTAGACATGGGGAGACTAAGTGATTTGACCAGAATCACAGTATGTCGAGCTGAAGCAGAAACTTCAACCTGGTTCCCCAGTTGCAAAGTCTGCAGTTCTGGAAGTAACACCACATCCTCTCCCCTAAGTGCAACATTTAATCAAGTGGTCAACTGGATAAAAAAACATAAAGATAACAAATAATTTAAAAGTGCTTTGTCGCTATTTGAAAACTCAGAAAATATGTCCTTATTTTAGTCTTTTAGAGCACTAACCATAATTTTGATGCCAATAAGACCCTCTCATATATGTAATTTCTAAAGGAAATGCTCTAGGTATTACAGTTTTGATTACATCAAGATGATGTCAGGCGTTCCACACTTTTGTAATAAATATAGAATGTTAGCAATCTAGTTGTTCATTAGGATACTGTTGAGAGGCAGAGGCCAGGGGCACGGACTCTGAAAATTGAAGGCAGGTAGGAGGGTGCAAAGGCAACAATTTAACCACACTGAGCAGGCAGGAAGGGCCGTGGAAGCACAACAGACTATGGAGGGCAGTGGAAAGGGGGGCAGGGGCAACAAACAAACAATACAGGACTTGCAAGAGAGGCTGTTGGAGGGAAGATCTATTACGGGTCAAGGAAGCTAGGGGCGGTCCCCAGATCCCCGGGAGCCACCACAGAACTGAGCAGGAGAGTGAGTCAGGGACAAAAGGGGCACCTTAATTTGAGCCGGGGTGCCTAGGAACGCTTGCTCCAAAAATGAAGAAAACAGACATATGAGACATGGAATTGGAGGCAGAATACAATGGCAGTTTAATGAGAAGATGCAACTTCAAAGAAACCGCAGAATAGAGACATAAAGTACAAAAAACAGAATCCAGATAATCATACAGCTGTCATAATATTCTCTGTATCTCAATTAATGTACTGACAGAGAGAGAGAGAAAACACATCTATAAATGCATCATGAGAAACAAGTTACACCAAGGAAAATGTTACCTAGGAACACTCACGTTTACTCTTAGAGCAAGCATTCCTGCAATTACAATACAAAATCTTTTAAATGCAAAAGTAAAGAGAACAATGGTTAAACATAACATGACATTTCATATAGGTAAAATAGAATAAGATACTTCAAGCAAAGCAGAGCAAGACATTTTAAGCAAAGGAAGACAAGAGCTCCCAGCTCTTGGGGAAAACCTGCACTGCCTGTTAACCTACATACAGACGGCGAGGTAGTCCGTCGATATCTGTGGGTGCTCCCTTTTTATATCATTTTGTGGGCTCCTTTGCACGCTACATCTACCTACGTATGCTACCCAAAAGCTTCGACTGCAGATTTTACCAGACATTTCGTCATTTACCCACTTAATGCTGACAATGGACTGGGTGAAAAGGTCAGTCTCTCAGGCCAATCGCTTATCGTAAGTTCCATAGAGCAAGCAGAAAATAATGGGTATTGTACGGGAATTCAATATATTCATGTATAAAATCTCCTCAGTTCTCCTAACTTGACGCTCTGCGGTTGCCACTTCCTTAAAAGCGGGAAACCTGCCCAGGAAGCAAGTACCAGTCCAGGATGCAGCCTACTGTATGTCGACAGCTTCAGGGGGATGTTGAACTTTGATACCGAGCACGGAGCACTCGGGTAGGGTGGGGCCTACTAGTTTGGATCAGAAGGCCTCGCAGACCTGCCTTCAGACTGCTATACACTAAAATTGCAGAGCTATGGTCAATTTAACAAAGAGGCCTACATATTGAACAGAAGGGCCTACACAGGGGTTTTATGCTGGCTGAGTGGTAAGGATGTCTCAGGATAATTATATAGCAATACAGGACCCGCTGGTCAATTTAATACGGCCTACAAATGCAGCTGGCAGGGCAAGGACAAGGGTCTCATACTTCAGGTGTGGACAGAACGGGCCAGGGGCCCCCTGTGATACAACATCTACCCTCCTTCAAGGCTGTGGCAATGTAATAGACCATTGTGGGCAGAAGGAAGAGGCAATGGTAGTACAACCATACATGCCAACAGACCCGATTCAGCCAGGAAACGTCCAATGTTTTTAAGCTCAAATGGGCTTTATTTGATCTGTCTCCTGTCTACAATATCCTCTTTTTCAATGTAATTCAAAGGGGAAAATCAATACCCCAGTTTTTTTTCAAAATCTCCCTCTTACCAAGTTCAAAATGTTCGCAAGTATGGTACATTGGATCATGGAAGGAAATGGGATAGGGACATGGACTTGGATAACAGAGGACAGGAGGGACATGGAGAGGTGCACCAAACTGACCCTGCAGGGCAGGCATCAGGGTTTGCAGCAGCACAATACACCACACAGGGCATGCAGGACGGGAGTGCAGCACAACAATCCATAGAAAGCAAGAGGGAGGGGACAGGACCATGCACATGGACAACAGAGAACAGAGGGGCAAGAGGCAATGGTATCTAGCTGACCATAATGGACAGACAGGAGAGAAAGCTGCAGCATAACAGACCATAAAGGGCAGGAGGGACGGATCAGGGGCATTACAATGGAACAGACAAGCCAGGAGGGAGGGAGTAGGGCTGGGGGCAAGGGGGCAGGGCAGGAGCAGCAAGATAGCCATGGAGGTCAGGCAGGATGGGCACTAGAAGCAAGACACACCATGAAGAGCAACAGTGAGACTGTGATGGCATACACACAGACCATGGAGGGAAGGTGGGAGGGGGTCAGGGGCAGCTAACTGACCACACAGGGAAGGTGGGAGGGGCCATGGCAGCACAGAAGACCATGCATGGCAAGTGGGAGGGTTAGTGGCAGCACAATGGCTATGATGGGCAAGAAGGAGGGTGGAGGGGCATGCACAAAGGACAATGGAGGATAGAAGGGAGGGTCAGGACCTGTGCACAGACAAGAAAGTTCCGGGGAAGGGACCTCACAACAGACCACACGGGGCAGGCAGGAGGAGCAGTTGCAGCACAACAGACCAGGGAACGCAGAAGGGTGTGGCAGTACAATGGACCATGTAGGACAGGAGGAAGAGGATAGGGGCATGGCATGTGGACAGGCAGGGTGGAGGTGGCAGGGACAGGTTACAGTCATCTGACAATGCTAGGCAGGTGGGAGGGGAGTGGCAGCTCAACAGAACACTCAGAGTAGATAGGAGTGGCAGGTCCATGGGACATGGTGGGCAAAAAGGAAGGAGCAGGGGCATGCACAAAGACATCGGAGGGCAGGGGGAAGGAGAATAGGGGCAGCAAGCTAAGCACAGAGTTTAAGCAGGAGGTCAATGATGGGGCATAGAATTGGGCAATGGAGGGCAGGAGGACTGGACTGGTACATCATACTAAATTGAGGGCAGTGGCAGCACATCAGACCATGCATGGCAGGAGGGAGGAGGCTAGTCCATGGATTCACACAACAGAGGATAGGGAGGAAGGGGATGGGGCAGCAAGCTAACTGTTCAGAGAAGGCGGGTATTAGGAACTTTATTGTTTTTAAAACATTGTGTCTGTGCGAACTACTTAAAATATGAACAAGTATGCAGCATAATCTCACTTTTATTCAGGAAGAAGAGGACGTTTGTGACTGTGACTCCGGGCTCACTTGGCAGAAACACCCCCTGACCCTCCACCCCCTATCGCAAAATGTAATGCCCGTGAAAAGGGTAGGTGAACACAGTGTTATATAGAACATAGTCCTGAGAGCACGATTGAAAATGAAAACTAGATATAGTGTATGGTATAAACTATGCACCAAAAAGTGTGATATAAGATGAACCGGGCGTGAAATATAATTTGCAATACATTGTGCGCAATGACAGATTCATTGGAGAGCGCGAGATAGCACAGGCACTAGCGCGTGCTATGCGATATGCGCCTTGGAGTGTAATATGCACAGGGCAGTGTTGTGTAACCTAACTAGTCTCTAAAGTTGTAATATAAAATATGTGCTGGGGAGTGTAACGTTGCATATGCACTGTGACAAATATATGGATCCCAGATTGTAATATGTATGGCATAGCACTGTGCGTTATAACATAGGCATCGAGAAAGGCACGTTAGATGGGGCAATATAACCCGTGCGAAGACAAGTGTGGCATGACATATTCACGGGGTGGTGTTACAGTGCACATGGGCTAGAGAGTGTCATAGCATATGCACTAGCTAGTGGAATACAACACAGAGGTGTGTGGCACTCGGCAGGCAATGGTGGGTGTAACACAGCATTGGGCTCTGTCAGGAGCACGCTGTGACTCTCAAGTGATGTTCGTCCCCTTTCCAGAGAGTAAAATAAAAAGTATTACACATCCGGCAGTGGATGTGTGTTTTATTAACCGTGAGGGGGGTTTCTTGCATAGTTTTGGTCGAATTTTTGTCGAATCCCCTTTGAATGGCTTGGTGTGCATGTGTATTAAATGTGCCCGTCAATAGCTACCCATGTTTGTATAAATAAACGACAAGGGTGTCTACCAGGATTAGGCACGGTAGGGCATCAGACATGTCAGAGCTTCACTAGTGGTGTAAATACATTCCACTTGGATTCATTGCATGCATAGTCGCCTTTTAATGAATATCACGCAAATCGTCATGGTGATAGGTACGTACGGTTTGTCCAGCATGTCCTAGGTGTGTCTATAAATATATATTTTTTAAAAATAATAAAAAACAGTGGCCGGCCCTGGGGATTGGGGTCAAAAAAATATAATTAGGAGACCGGCCCTGGGGGATGGGGTCATCAGGGCCAATAAATTAGAATAAGAAGGGGAACCAAACAGCCCCCCTTCTTAAAAAACTAAAATAAATAAAAGACTGGCATCGTGCCGGAGGCCATGCCCCCTCCGTGCAGCACTCTGCAAACGCGCCCCCAACAGGCATCTCCAGTATGCGCCAGGGAGCTGCGCTGCAGCCAGGTGTTCTGAGGCCAAGCCCCTTTTTACACCTCTCTGCAACGCAGCTCTGTGGCGCTTACTGGAGGTACCTAGTGGTCTAGTTTGACCCTAGGGACCCTTAGGATTCAGGGGGACTCTCAACTTAGAACAGCCACAGGGCGCGTTTACACAGTGGTGAAGGGAGGGGACGGGGCCTGAGGTGACGTGTGCAAACACACACTATGGCATGTTTTAAATTGGGGATATAATTTCCCTTCAATACTGAGGGCCCCTGGGGGCTAACTAGCCCACCAAGTGCTTCCAGTAAGCGCCACTGAGCTGCATTGCAGAGAGGTGGTCCAGGCCGTGCCACTTTTTACACCTCTCTGCAACGCAGCTCTGTGGCACTTACTGGAGGTACCTAGTGGGCTAGTTGGACCCTTGGGACCCTCAGGATTCAAATGAACTTAATCTCCCAACTAAAAATGGACACAGGGCGTGTTTACACAGTGGTGAAGGGAGGGGACGGGGCCTGAGTTAATGTGTGCAAAAACGCCCTGTGGCCTGTTTTAAGAGGTAGTTTTAATCCCCATGCCCTATTATACACTAGGGGCTTACAGAGGAGGTCATGCTAATCACAGGGGGACCCAACGCATAATGTTCCCTAGTGTATGTAGGTGTTTTCACTGTATTCTAAGTGTCTTTTAACATAGCACTGGCTCTAGGACTGGTTAGTCAGACTCAGTTACCACCAGTATCCGTCTGAAAAAGTTGAGGGTACAGGATGATTTTGCAACAAGGCTTCTTTCTGCTCTTCTTTTTGTTCTTTCTGCACGTTATCCTTCTTCCTGCACTTATCTTCGTATTTGAGGACTTCTGTTGCTTCTTTCTGCACTTCTTTTGTTTCTTTCTGTGCATTTTTTCTTCTTTCTTCACATGTCCTATCTCTGTAGGCATAGTTAGAAATTAGCATTTAAAAAACCTTTGAAATTCACTGAAAAAACCATGGGTTTCACACACGTTATAGTTAGGAATTAGCATTTAAAAAACCTTAGAAATTCAATGAAAAAACCAAAGGTTTCACACATGTTATAGTTAGCTGGACATTTCACTCATAAAAAACCATTGAAATTCCCCCGTTATAGTTAGTTCAGCTAACTATAACTCGCGCGCCCGCAATGCACTACTGATGACGTCACATATTACATCACTCATGACATGGTCACTGACATCACTCATGACATCACTGATGACATCTCAAATGACATCACTGATGACATCACTGATGACATCATCCAGTGATTGTGTGTTTTTATGAAAATTATATATTTTTTATATTTATGTATATCTCAAGGTCAAAGGAAGAATAAATGGGTATATAAGTGTCTAAATGGATACTTTTTTTTGGAATTTTTTTTGTGTAACTGACTGTTTAAGTGTATCATAGTGAATACATGGCTTACTGAGTAATCTTTAAATATTTAAATATCTGTATCAGTTTCTTACTTTGTGTATAAGTGGCTGCATGGGTTGGTGAGTAGCTACATGAGTGTCTATATAGGTTATTAGTTGGTTTTTTATCACTATGAGTGTCTGAGTCTCTGTATGGTTCGGTGGGGGGTATTACTTAGTGCATAGGTGCATGAATGAGTGACTCACTGTTTGTATGTGTTGAATACAGCATGTGTGCAGGACTGTATGGGTGGATGAGTGTGTGCATGGGTGTGTTAGTGAGTGAATGACTGTCTCAATAGTGTCTTTATGAGTAACTACATATGTTTTAAACTAGTATATGTGACTATTGGTGTATATAAGTGAGTATATGTGAGAGTGAGAGATTGGAAGAGTTCCTGTATGAATAAGTATGTGTTTCTATAAGTGATTGTTTAAAAGAGTAAGTATATGTAAGTTTCTGTAGAAGTAAGTGTGGTGGTGTGTGTATAACTGTATATGCAAGTAAATGGATGATTGATTCTTTATTAGCATGAGTGACTATGTGTGTGAGTTACTCTATGGATGAGTGGCATTGTGTAACGGGATGTACAGGTGTATGAGTACATATGATGAGTGAGTACATGTATGAGTGACTGTAGAGGACTGTTGGTGAATTACTGTATGTGTATGTGGTTCTTAGAATTACTGAATAGGTTGTTGTAACTGATATTGATATGTTCATTATTTTGAACATTTTAGTTTCTATTTTTGAATGTGTGTTTCAATGGTTATATTAGGGGGAGAGGAGGTCTGCCACTCTATCACAAGGATGATGTCATCAGTGATGTCATCAGTGATGTCATTTGAGATGTCATCAGTGATGTCATGAGTGATGTCAGTGACCATGTCATGAGTGATGTAATATGTGACGTCATCAGTAGTGCATTGCGGGCGCGCGAGTTATAGTTAGCTGAACTAACTATAACGGGGGAATTTCAATGGTTTTTTATGAGTGAAATGTCCAGCTAACTATAACATGTGTGAAACCTTTGGTTTTTTCATTGAATTTATATATATGTATGTGTATATATATTCATACATATATAAACATATATTTATCTGCATATCTATATGCAAATATAAATGCATGCATACATATACATATACATATATGCATGCATATGCATGTTATGTACATGAAAGTTTGAAAAACACTAATAAAAGCAAAGCTAAAAAGCCACCTAATTACAAACAGAATTGCTTTAACTTAAACGAGGGTGAGACCTATTGCATTTTCAATGCTTGTTTACTTTGGTTCCATCAAGAAGGCATTTGGATGTGTCACATATTTGCCATAAATTCTGAATGGTAGCACTCTAGTTGCTCATTAGATCACTGTAGTAAAGCTACTGCTCACCAGGGATGTCTGCTGCTGGTATTCAAAGTGCATGTTTCAGTCTGCATGTCAGAATTTTTTAATGAAATAGAAGAGGATTTGAGAAGTCAAAATGTGCCCTAATTTTTCTTTCTGCAGCACTAATCATAATTTCTATGGCAAAATGAACCCCCTCATTTTGTTCCTTTGCAAATTAAATGTTTTAAGTGTTAACACTTTTTTCCAATCAAGATGGCTTCAGGTGTGCCAAACTTTTGTCATAAGTAAGACTGTTAGCGCTCTAGTTGTTCTTTAGAACACTCTGGGACATTCTGTCATTGGGCTATACTTGGGCTACATCTGGGTGATATTTGTGCTTCATTTAGGATCTTTTGTCTCTGGCGGTCATCTTGTGAGACTTATTTGTTATGAAGTTTCCTAATTTCCTCATTTACTACAGTCTCCTCAGTAGGAATACTTTCAGTTTTTTACTTTGATTCCATCAAGAAGGCATTCAGAAGTGTCACACATTTGCCATAAATTCAGAATGTTAGCACTCTAGTTGCTCATTAGATCACTGTAGTTAAGCTACTGCTCACCAGGGAAGTCTGCTGCTGGTATTGAAAGTGCATGTTTCAGTCTGCATGTCAGAATTTTTTTATGAAATAGAAGAGGATTTGAGAAGTCACTCAAAATGTGCCCTAATTTTTCTTTCTGCAGCACTAATCATACTTTCTATGGTAAAATTAAATGTTTTAAGAGTTACCACTTTATTCCAATCAAGATGGCTTCAGGTGTGCCATACTTTTGTCATAAGTAGGATTGTTAGCGCTCTAGTTGTTCTTTGGAACACTCTAGGAAGCTGCAGTAGAACACAAAAAAATCAACTGACCGTCTCTGCCCTTGTTGGATGTACATGTATTACTGAGAATGTCAGACTTCATTCTCACATGACTGAGAAAGATAATGTGAATTTACAGAAAATATGCTCTCAGTTTATCTTATAGATCACCTTTCAAACCTCCGTCGGAAAAGCATTAGAAAATAGTTTTCTCTCAAACATGATTCATGATATCCCAGCAAAAGGATTTTTCACATGGTAAAATCACCTTAGAACATACCACAATTCCTAAAATGAGTATGGCACCATCAACAAATGATTTACAATGTAACTAAAGTCTTAAAACCTTCTATTAACTGCAATGCTTTTTAAAGAGGTGCTATCATGTATATTTGTCCCAAGATGGCTGCCAACACTTCTTGGAGGAAGTGCTGACAGCCAATCACATCTCACGATGAAATGTGTGGTTAGGCTCCGCCCAGATATATATGTGATTTTACTTTTGATTTTCTCAGGAACTACAGAAAGGATTTACACTATTTAAGCAAAAGGCACGACTCTGAACCAAGGTCTACCTTTCTGTCAGATTTGGTGTAATTCCATTCAGCAGTTCGGGCTGTAGCTGCGACTAAAGGTCCCTGTGGAAAATTGCATGGGGAAAACAAATTTTGGGACCCCCCTTCTTTCTCGGCCCCCGCTTGACGAATCACCCCGAGACTTTCAGGATAGGAGCAGATCGGAGCAGGGCACGAGTTTTGAAACTTTTGCGAAGATTCGTGAACCCGCGCCAAAGTTATTTTAAATAGAATGTTGCGGATTTCCTATGGATATTAGGTCCTAACTATAACTACCTACTGGTGACCACCAGTAGGTAATATATAAATATATTACCTCCTGGCGGTCGCCAGTAGGTAGTTATAGTTAGGACCTATTTTCCATAGGAAATCTGCAACATTCTAGTCCCAATAAGTCTGGCGCCGGTTGACGAATCTTCACAAAAGTTTCAAAACTTTTGGACAGCTCCGGTCCGCTCCTATTCTGAAAGTTTTGTGGTGATTCGTCAAGCGGGGGCCGAGAAAGAAGGGGGGTCCCAAAACATGTTTTCCCCATGCAAATCTGAAAATTCTATTTTGAATATCTTTGGCGCCGGTTGACTTATCTTCATGAAATTTTCAAATCTTATGGGGCGTTCCACTCAGCTCCTACCCTGAAAGTCTTGCGGTTATTCGTCAAGCGGGGGCTGAGAAAAAAGGGGGGTCCCAAAACACGTTTTCCCCATGCAATTTCCCATAGGACCTGTTGAAATGCTACAGCCCGAACTGCTGAACGGAATTACACCAAATTTGGCAAAGAGGTAGTCCTCAGTTCAGACTCCTGCCTTTTGCATAAATGGTGTAAATCCATTCAGTAGTTCCTGAGAAAATTAGAGTTAAAAGTATAGATATATCTATGGCCTCGGAGGATTCGAGCACCCTGAGCGCACACTCTGCGATTCGTGTGCGCACCCTCCCGATCACGCACTGAATGCTAATTGGCTGTCCCAGCCGGCTCCCCGCGTCCTTCGGGAGCCGGCATTGCTTTTCCACATGGGGAGCTGCTGACATGCAGCCCCCCGTGTGGAAAAGAAATGTCGTTTGGATTTTGGGTAGTGCTGGGGGAGTGTTTAGGGTTTAGGGTAGTGCAGTGTTGTTTGGGTAGTGAAGGGGTAGTGCTGGGGGTAGTTTGTTAGGGTAAAGGGTAGTGCAGTGTTTTTTGGGTAGTGTATAAGGTCGTTTCTGGGAGTAGTGTTTTAGGGTTTAGTGTAGTGCAGTGGTGTTTGTGTAGTGTAGGGGGTCATGCTAGCGGTAGTGTTTTAGGGTTTGCAGGTTTCCCTGCTCTCTCTTTTAAATTCCAAACGAAGTTTGCTATGGGTGGGCGGGAGACTCCCGCCCTCTCATTGCAAACAACAGTGTCCTGGGGTGGGCACACCAGGACACTGTAGGAGCTGGCGTTTGGATTTTGAAAGAGAGAGCAGGGAAACCTGCTCTGTCTTTCAAAATCCAAACAATATTTCTGTTGGAAGGCGGACCCCGAGGAGTCGGCGAGACCACCAAGGGGGGCCCTCACACTGTACGAAGTAGGCGAGCGCTGCCGAGAAGTCTCCTGAGAGATCCTTCTCCTATCACGTACTAGCCCAGTAACACCACCACACAGGACTCAAGGAGGTTTGTCTTACGACAAGCAATTCTTTATCAGCAATAAAAAGGTTACGAGGTCAATATTTACACGAAGGGATCGAGGGATCCACCAAAAGTCTCAGTGTCTCTTTGGAAGGGTAGGGGTAGCGGGACAGTCTTTGGCAGGAGGGCGGTACGAGGGTACCTGGGGCCCAGTTCTTATCCTCAAGCTGGAGGACCTCCGGATCTCGGAGGGGTCGAGCCGCGACGGCGTCAGCAGGGCTCCGGCGTACAGTTCGTGGAGAGCCGCGATCCAATCAGCAGGGCTCTCAAGATGGTTTCTGCTCAGCTCGAGCCGCGACGTCGTCAGCAGGGCTCCGAGGGAGGTTTCAGCGAGGTTGGGCTGCGACAGCGTCAGCAGGGCTCCGATGTTCCAGGTGGTTTAAAGTGTTCACAAGAAGGAGCCGCGACGCAGTCAGCAGGGCTCGTGATGGTTCCGACAAGAGTTCTTCTCCGTAGGGTCAGCCGCGATTCAATCAGCAGGGCTCTCGACTCCGGGATACAACTGCCGATCTGTGGCGGGGTCGCCCCAGATATAGGTCTGGAGCCCTTTGATGTCCGGACCCAGGCGCCCGGGGGGGGTGGAGAGGCCGGGTGTAGGTGGCCAGACGCCCAGCAGGAGAGGCGCCAGGCCCAAGGGAGTTGCAGGGCGATCACACCTCGAGAGGGGAGGACAGTTGGGGGTCCCATCGATACTGTCCTCCGCCGGGGGCGATGAATGGTTCCTGCGGCACCCCCTGGCCAGTTTGTGGTGCCTCGATGTCGGGGCTTCGCTGGGGTCGAGGCCGGGTTGAGCGGGGTCGCACTGGCTGGTGCACAGAGGCACGTGGATGCCAACAAGATGGCGGAGCCACGAGGGGTATGCGACTTCGTGCAGCTCTGGATGAAGGGCCTCGGTGCAGTTCAGAAGGGTGGCCCGTGAAGGCCGGGGCAGGGAACGGGCACAATCCACGGGGTTAAGGACCACGCCACGAGGCCGGGTCCAACAATTTATTTTCCACACGGGGAGCTGCATGTCAGCAGCTCCCCATGTGGAAAAGCAATGCCGGCTCCCGAAGGACGCGGGGAGCCGGCTGGGACCATAGGGCGTTGGGGCTCCCTCCACGGTCCCCAACGTGTTTTAATAAACCCCGGGGGATGAGGTCCCCGGGGATAATAAAGATTAGTGATAGGGGCTATTTTTTTTTTAACGGTATAATTAGTCGCGCATCCTAACTCGTTGGGTGCACGATTTCTCTTGAGGAGGGTGCTCGGTTCCTAACACGTTGGGTGCACGACTCCAAGGGAAAAAAACGGAATTTTTGGGAGATTAACATCAAGCTTAAGTGTTTCATTATTGAGTGGCTCTAAAAAGAGCTGTTGTGTTCATTGAGAGTTTTTGGTACTTAAAAGTAAGTACCTATACAGTGTCTAAAGTTGTTGAGGAAGACTCTGTTTCCTTCATCAGTAAAGTGTACTCCATCTCTCCTATACATCTCTTGCATATGAAAGCGCAGATTGTTATTGTAAATGGACCACATTCTATAGTCTCGGAGAAAAGCAGAAACAGATTTATTCACATGTTTCCTAGCCTTCTCAATCTGTGGACAAAAATGATTGGACCAGTTCAATTTCTGCCTTTTGCATATGTTAGAGTACACAAAGGCAGTTTTGGGAAAAAGTGAAATCAGTTCTGCAAAGGTGTCCTTCATAAGCATTTCCAGACCCACCCCAGTCAAAGTGCCTAGGTCATTGCCACCACAGTGCACTATTATGAGGTCAGGGTGTTGGAGATCCATGAAGGATTTTACCAATGGCATCAATTGGTGCCACTTTAACCCTCTCTGTCCAATCCATTTAATGTCTACATTTGGCAAACCTAGGTCTTTCTGAATGCCTTTGTTTCCTGCATACCTTTGGCTCCAGAAAATATAGCTGTGTCCCACAATCCACACTCTAAGCATCTTGAAGGGAGGTCTGGATGCACTCAGATGGTCTCTGTAAATGAAATGGCAGATTGAAAAGTAAGATTTTTCTAAAATGGTGGCTAAGATGCAGTTTTGAATAAAGACAAGAAATCATTGGTTGTTTGACAACCTTCTACACTGAAAACTAGGGTGCATGTTTCTGTTTTTTAAACGCATGATTCTTATTGGTTAACAAAAACTGATTGAAAGGAACATTAGATATGATAAGCTGATATGTTGAAAAGTCAAGCACACTTGCTGTTTTGATGAGCAAGATTGTGTGCTGAACTTGTGACCTGTGTGCTCAGTTCAGTGTTCCATGACCTGTTTCTATGGTAACAGGCAGAAGGCAGATTGGGGGTAGGGTTCACATTTATGTCATTTGGAAAGGGTTGAAATGTTTAACCAATAGAAATGTGTGTTAGCTTTTGAATTTATGTGGGAAGGAATGTGATTTGATGTTTACATGTATATGTGTGCAAAATGAGAGGGGAACTTTGCCATTCTTTGGTTTTGCTGACAGGTGCACAGTGCAGAGATTCTGTATAAGAAAATCTGGTGTGTGACTGATATACTTCTTAATCTACAAAACAACTTGAAAGGTGAGTTTTTTAATTGTGAGGGGATGTATGTGGTCTATTTGATTTTAATCAGACTAATGTATTTCTCCTGCTAAAGTGCAGGGAGTAGTTTTTTTTGCCTACAATCTTATTGACAGTGTGTGTGCATGTAGAAACCATTCTGTGATAAGCATTTGTGTTTTTCATGTGTTTGCAGACAGATTACTGTGCTGTTTTTATGTTTTGGTAGAATTAGAAACCAGTCATTGTTTATGAATTTGCAAAATGAGTCATGTTTCTACACTAAAATGTAGTATACGTAGATTAGGAAATGTGTTTTGGTATAGTGCAAGGGATAGTGTTGTTTGTCTAGGATCACACAGTGAGTCTGTGTGCATTTAGGAATGATTTTGAGAGAAACATTTTGGTACTAATGTGTAGTAGAAAAAATTTCTGCAATGTGTGCTGTCACCTTACATCTTGTAGACTAGTAAACGTATTTTGTACAAGGGATAGTTGGCAGTCTACAATCACACTGTGAGTCTGTGTGCATTTGGGTAAGCATTGTGAGAGAAGCATTTGGTAACATCGTGTATTTGCTGACAGATATCTGTTTTAAAACCTGTCATGTTGTCAAGTTTTAGTAGCATTAGAAGCTAGTCTTTGCTTATGCACTGATAAAATAAGTCAGGCTTTGACACTAAAGTGCAGTACTGAAATATGTAGATTGTGTGCAGTCCCCTTAGCCCTTCCACAGTAGTGAATGAGTTTTGGTAAACTCCTAGGGAAAGTGTTGCTTGTCTAGAATCACACTGTGAGTCTGTGTACATTTGGGTAACCATTGTGAGAGAAGCATTTGGTAACATCATGTATTTGTTAACAGATAACTGTTTTAAAACCTGTCATGTTGTTAAGTTTTAGTAGCATTAGAAGCCAGTCATTGCTTATGCATTGATAACATGAGTCAGGCTTTGACAGTAAAGTGCAGTACTGAAATATGTAGATTGTGTGCAGTCCCCTTATTCCTTCCAGAGTAGTAAATGAGTTTTGCTAAACTCCTAGGGATAGTGTTGCTTGTCTAGAATCACACTGTAAGTATGTGTGCATTTGGGTAAGCATTGTGAGAGAAGCATTTGGTAACATTGTGTATTTGCTGACAGATAACTGTTTTAAAATCTGTCATGTTGTCAAGTTTTAGTAGGATTAGTAGCCAGTCTTTGCTTATGCATTGATAAAATGAGTCAGGCTTTGACACTAAAGTGCAGTACTGAAATATGTAGATTGTGTGTAGTGCACTTACCCCTTCCACAGTAGTGAATGAGTTTTGGTAAAGTCCAAGGGTTAGTGTTGCTTGTCTAGAATCACACTGTGAGTCTGTGTGCATTTGGGAACCATTGTGAGAGAAGCATTTGGGTATTTCATATCTTTGCATACACATAACTGCTTAAAAACCTTTCTGGTAGAATTAGAAGCTAGTCCTTGCTTATGTATTCACCCAGGAACTCTCCTTGCAATACTGTAAACATTCAGTTAATATCCAAGTAGTAATGGAGTGAGGCAGGCCTTAGCACCTAGATTGATTCAATCACCTATACACTATGTATGCAGTCCTTTAACCATATACACACTTGTCTTTCACACCTTCATTTCCCCAGTCAATATCCATACACTTCCAGGAAACACCCTGTCACTGCCCTTGCACTCCTCTAGTGACCCATTCAGCACCATGTACTAATCCATTCACTGCGCCAAAACCCAAACACTTATAAATTCACCCAGGCACTCTCCTTGCAGTACTCTAATTATTCAGTCAGTACCCAAGTACTCATTCAGTGACCAGGCCTTAGCACATGGACTGCTTCAAACCCCTATCCACTATGCAGGTAGTCCTCTAACCATTTACACACTTGTCTTTCATAGTTGCAATTCCCCAGTCATTATCCATACACTTCCAGCAAACATCCTGTCACTCCCCTTGCACTCCTCTAGTGACTCATTCGGCACCATGTACTAATCCATTGACTGCACCAAAACCCAACCATTTATAAATTCACCGACGCACTCTCCTTGTACTACTCTAATGATTCAGTTAGTACCCAGGTACTTACGTAGTGAACCCGGACATAGCACATGGACTACTTCAAACGTCTATCCACTATGCATGCTTGCCTCTAATCACCTACACAATTGTCTTTCATACCTTCAATTGCCCAGTCAGTATCTATATACTCCATAAACACCCTGTCACTCCCCTTGCACCCCTCCAGTGATTCATCCAGCACCATGTACTAATCTATTCACTGCGCCAAAACCCAAAAACTTAAAAGATTCATCCAGGCACTCTCCTTGCAGTACTCTAATGATTCAGTCAGTACCCAGGTACTCATGCAAGGAGCCAGGCATTAGATAATGGACTGCTTCAAATGTCTGTCCAGTATGCATGCAGGCCTCTAACCACCTACACACTTGTCTTTCACACCTAATTTGCCCAGTCAGTATCTATATACTCCAATAAACACCATGTCACTCCCCTGTCACTCCCCTTGCACACCTCCAGTGACACTTTCAGCAGCATGTATGTGAGACCGGCCTCACGGCGTTGCCCTCTCCATCATCCTGCCAACCTGCAACCACCCTCAAGGCACGACATCCCCGACTCCGGCCGCCCCAGCCACCCCCGATCCACGGGCCGGCCAGAGACCTGACCGACTCAACACCCTACCACGCATGCCCAACCGAGGGAGCGGGAACCCTCGAGCCAGACCCAGAGGCGCCAGCCCAGTGACACCTCGGGTCGCCTTCCCCGGGAGGACTCAATCGGCCACCAGGCCCCTGGGGACCAGGCGCCTCCCCTACCGAGCGTCTGGGGTCCCTCCCAGACCCACCTGAAAAGACCAAAAGAAGGGAGCAGCAGGAAATCCCGCCGAACCCCCTCCGTCACCCCAGTGCCCCCTCTGCGAGCACTCCGGACTTCAAAGAACCAGCGGAGTATAACAAGGGGTGCCGGAGGAACAAGGAGAGAAGACCTGGAACCATCTGAGCCTGCTGACGCTGTCGCGGCTCCTGAACGCTGAAGTCACCTGGGCCTGCAGAGTGACTCGCGGCCTCTTGCTATTGAACCATCTGAGCCCTGCGGACGAGGTCGCGGCTCCCGAACACTGATCCATCTAGGCCTGCTGAGTGACTCGCGGCCCCCCAGCTATTGAACCATCTGAGCCCTGCGGACGGAATCGCGGCTCCTGAACTCCGACCACCTGTGCCTGCTGAGAGACTCGCGGCGCTCCCCTTGAGGACGACTCGATAAGAGATCGCCCAGAGACACGACACCCTCCAGCTCGAGGATTGTGGGCTTCCGCAGGGTATTTCGCAGAGACACTATCTTGAAAGACTGTCCCGCTACTCCCATTCCCCACGACTGATTTGTGGTACGTTGAGCCACTGCTGTACTATTTGCCTTTTGGGTCATAAAGATCCCTTGAAATCATCGATAAAAGAACTTATCGTCCTACAAAGAATACGTGTGGTGTCCCTCTGTTCACAGTGCAGATCAGGGTGTGCGCGCCTGGTTCGGCTTACTTAGGAGAGGTGGGTCAAAGGGGTGGGCAAGACGTGTATCGAACCCCCTTCCGGCGGACGCCTTTCCAACATTTGGTGGCAGACGACGGGATCCGAGCCGACACCGAAGGAGAGCGTGCAGTAAACGACTGACGCACTACCAAACAGAAATGGAAGGAGAAACCTCCCTGGGTGCCACAGGTACCAAAATAAGCTCACCGTTCCGAGAAGATCAATTGGACTATTACACGCATAGAGAACTAAAACAGTTTTGCAAAGACCTTGGCATCGCTACCACCGGACTGAGCACAAAGGAAGACTACCAGAAAGTACTGAAAGCCTGGGTCGAGACGGGGGCGCCCCCGACCCAAACGGAAGGAGACTCTACCCATGAACAAACAAGCACCCCGGCGAGAAACAACGGGCCAGAGGGGAACCTGTCCTCCGAGGAACTAGCGGACCGAGAGAGAAGCCGCAACCACGAACTGGAACTGGCAAAACTAAAAATCGAGGGAGAGATAAAACTGGCAGAGAAGAAGTTAGCCGTCGAGCAGTTACGGCTACAAGGGGAACTCGAAGAGAAGAGACTCCAAAGGGAGCACGACAAAAAGAAACTCCAGCTAGAACATGAACGCGGCCTGAAGGAGATTGAGTGGCGGGCTAGACACGAAAAGTCACAGCCGCCCGGGAATCCCCAGCCCGCTCCCGCCGGGGAAACCAAAGTTCACATCCCCAAGGATGTGGTCAAGGAGTATTATAAGAACGATGATATCCAGCAGTGGTTTAAAGCCTACGAAGTCGCCATGACCTCTCACCGAGTCCCGCAGAAGGATTGGGGGGCTGGCCTATGGGGCCGGTTCTTAAGCGAAGGAAGGGACACTCTGCTCGATCTGCCCTCCGCGGTCATGAACTCCTACAGCCACATGAAGGAAGCCCTCGTGGGCCGGTACGGACTCACCCCCGAAATGTACCGACAACGGTTCCGAGATTGCAAAAAGATACCGGGCACCACGTGGGTCGAATACGTGAACTTTTACAGCCGAGCTTTGGACGGGTGGATCAAGGGCAGCAAGGTCTCCACCTTCGAAGAACTGTTCGATCTGATCGCCTGGGAACATTTAGCGGCCAATTGCTATATAGAACTGCGCCAGCATCTCCTAGACAGTAAACTCACCGACCCTCGGAAGCTGGCCGCTGAGGCTGATCGTTGGGTGAACACCCGGGCCACCCGGGGCCCCGTGGGGGACTACGGCCGCAACAGTCAGGGTCCCCCCCGCCAGAGGGGCGGAGGGAACCACGGCCGACCAAGAGACTTTGCCGGGGGGTCCTCCACCAGCCCCCCCAGCAGCCCACCAGCGGCGGGTTCGGCCCAGTCTCCAGCCAACACCGGAGTCCCAGGACGACCAGGTCCACGAGCTAGGATCACCTGCTTCCGCTGCCAGCAGCCCGGACACTACGCCAATGACCCCCAGTGTCCCCAGTATCAGCGAACCACAACGACCAACCCCACGACCCGGCGGATGGCCTCCGTGGCTCTGGGGGAAGAAATGGAAGACTCCGAGGAATGGGAGCCGGCGGCCATGGCCCTGGTCTCCCTTGGTGATCGAGAAATGGTCCCCGGGACACCCTTGCCCGCCAACACAGAGAAATACCGACAGCAGGTGACTATCAACGGCCACCAAGTCGAGGGCCTTCGCGACACCGGGGCGAGTGTCACCGGGGTCCACCGCAGCCTAATTTCCGAAGACCAGATCCTAGCCGGGGCCCTCTGTCCGGTCGTATCCTCCGACAATTCTGAGAGCCTCTGCCAGATGGCCCTGGTGCCCTTCGAGTGGGGAGGGGTCTCCGGAGAACTGAAGGTAGCGGTCCGGACCTCGCAGCCCGTAGACTGCCTCCTGGGCAACGACCTGGAAAATTCCCCGTGGGGGCAGGTAGAACGAAGAGCCCACCTAGAGATGATGGGCCTACCAGAATGGGTCTGCGCCACCACGCGCTCCATGACCGCACGAGTGGCCCCCTCCAAGGGTGGTGAAGCCCTCTTACCGAACACTTTCCCCGAGAACAGGGACCCCCTACCAGAAGCAGACCACCCTCCTTCCGAGGAAGAAGGAGACACTAACCCAGGGGAAGGACCGGAACCTTCCACCCCAGAGGCCCCGATGGAACCCGAAGAACTGCCCGAGTTGGCCCAGTGGCACTGCGAAGGGGGGCCCTCCCGCGAAGAGTTCTGCCAGGAACAGACCACTTGCCCCTCCCTCGAGGGACTTAGACAACAAGCCGAAGCCCAGGTCGCCGGTGATCAAACCGGAACCCATTGGGTTTATTGGGACAATGGCCTCCTCTACAGCGAGCAAAAGTCCGCCGAGCTAGGCGCAGCACGAGTACTGGTGGTACCCCTGCGGTTCCGGAGCCTCCTCCTGGGCCTGGCCCACGATGTACCCTTGGCAGGACACTTAGGCCAAGACAAGACATACCAGCGATTGGTGACCCACTTCTATTGGCCCAAGATGCGAGCGAATGTAGAAGCACACTGCAAGTCCTGCCTCACGTGCCAGGGCAGTGGGAAGAGTGGCGGAAAACGCAAAGCTCCCTTACAACCGTTCCCCGTTGTAAGTACCCCGTTCGAGCGGGTCGGCATCGACATCGTAGGACCCCTGGATCCGAAGACCGCCCAGGGCCACAGATTCATCCTCGTCCTGGTGGACCATGCCACCCGCTACCCCGAGGCCATCCCCCTCCGCACCGTGACGGCTCCCGTGGTGGGCCGGGCTCTCATGGGGATCTTCTCCCGGGTCGGATTTCCCCGCGAGGTTGTGAGTGATCGCGGCACGAACTTTATATCCCGCTACATGAAGTCCCTGTGGCAGCAGTGCGGAGTCACATATAAATTCATGACCCCCTACCACCCCCAGGGCAACGGCCTGGTGGAACGCTTCAACCGAACTCTGAAGGGAATGATCCTGGGCCTCGAAGAGCCCCTGCGCCGGAAATGGGACGTCCTCCTCCCTTGCCTCCTGTTCGCGTACCGGGAGGTTCCCCAAAAGTCTCTGGGGTTCAGCCCCTTCGAACTGCTGTACGGACATCCCGTTCGAGGGCCCCTAAGCCTGGTCAAAGAGGGCTGGGAGACAAGCCCCCGGGGGACACCCCCAGATGTGTTCCGCTACATCCTGGCGCTCCGCAACCAGACGAGGAAGTTTAGGGAACTTGCAGAGGCTAACCTCGAGGCCAGCCAAGAAGAAATGAAACGCTGGTATGACCAGAACGCAACCTTGGTCGAGTTCCAGCCAGGCCAGCAGGTTTGGGTCATGGCTCCGGTGAGGCCCTGCGCCCTATAAGACAAATGGACTGGTCCATTCAAGGTGGTCGAACGGAAGAGCCAGGTCACGTATCTGGTCGACGTACAGTCCCCACGGAACCCCCTCCGGGTCCTCCACGTAAACCGTCTCAAGCCCCACTTCGTAAGGACAGAACTGAGTTTGCTACTGGCCACCGATGAGGGGGCAGAAGAAGACACTGAACCCCTGCCCGATCTCCTGTGTACAAAAGAACTGGACGGTTCCGTGGAGGGTGTGAAACTGTCGGCCACCCTCACTCCCCAGCAGGCCGACGACTGCCGCCAGCTGCTCGGACAATTCGCAGACCTTTTCTCCCTCATTCCAAGGGTGACCGATTGGTGTGTCCACGACGTGGACACCGGCGACTGCCCGCCTGTGAGACACCGAGCCTACCGGGTGCCTGACCGGGTCCGCACCTGCATCAAGACCGAGGTACAGAAAATGCTCAACCTAGGGGTCATCGAGCCCTCCGACAGCCCCTGGGCCAGCCCGGTGGTTCTGGTCCCGAAGGCTGCCTCCCCAGGGGTCGCCCCCGAACTAAGATTCTGTGTAGACTATCGGGGGCTCAATGCGGTCACCCGCGCAGACGCTCACCCTATTCCCCGAGCCGACGAGCTCATCGACCGCCTGGGGGCCGCCCAGTTCCTCAGCACTTTCGACCTGACCTGCGGGTACTGGCAGATCGCTCTCACGGTAGGGGCGAAAGAGCGCTCTGCCTTCTCCACGCCAGATGGCCACTACCGCTTCAGGGTCATGCCGTTCGGAATGAAAAACGCCCCAGCCACGTTCCAGCGGTTGGTGAACAAGGTCCTGGCCGGACTCGAGGAGTTCAGCGCAGCGTACCTTGACGACATCGCCGTATTCAGCTCTCAATGGCACGAGCATCTCCAGCACCTCCGACAAGTACTAATGGCCCTGCGCCAAGCGGGCCTGACAGTGAAAGCCAGCAAATTCCAGCTCGGACAAGGCTCCGTGGTCTACCTGGGGCATCAGGTGGGCGGCGGCCAGGTCGCCCCTCTCCAGCCGAAGATCGATGCCATCAAGTCCTGGGAGCCCCCCACCACGCAGACAGAGGTTCGGGCCTTCCTGGGCCTTACGGGGTACTACCGGAGGTTCATTAAAAATGATGGTAGTATCGCAGGGCCCCTCACAGAGTTGACCTCCAAAAAGCTTCCGCAGAAGGTGCAGTGGACCCCCCAGTGCCAGCAGGCGTTCGACGCCTTGAAAACCGCCATGTGCACCGCTCCCGTACTCAAGGCCCCCGACTACTCCCAAGAGTTCGTGGTCCAGACCGACGCATCCGAACATGGCATCGGGGCCGTGCTCTCGCAGTTCGACGACAAGGGCATTGATCAGCCCATAGCCTTCATCAGCCGAAGGCTGCTGCCGAGAGAGCAGCGTTGGAGCACTATAGAGCGAGAGGCCTTTGCCGTAGTCTGGGCCCTCAAGAAACTGCGGCCCTACTTGTTCGGAACCCATTTTCGAGTACAGACGGACCACCGGCCCTTGCAGTGGCTAATGCGGATGAGGGGGGAGAACCCCAAGCTACTACGATGGTCCATCTCTCTCCAAGGGATGGATTTCGCTGTCAAACATCGCCCCGGGACGGATCATGCCAACGCCGACGGCCTGTCCCGGTTCTTCCGCTTCGGCGAGGAGAACCCCCCAGTGGATGGGTAGTTCTCCACGCCTTTCAGCTGGGGGGGACGCGTGTGAGACCGGCCTCACGGCGTTGCCCTCTCCATCATCCCGCCAACCTGCAACCACCCTCAAGGCACGACATCCCCGACTCCGGCCGCCCCAGCCACCCCCGATCCACGGGCCGGCCAGAGACCTGACCGACTCAACACCCTACCACGCATGCCCAACCGAGGGAGCGGGAACCCTCGAGCCAGACCCAGAGGCGCCAGCCCAGTGACACCTCGGGTCGCCTTCCCCGGGAGGACTCAATCGGCCACCAGGCCCCTGGGGAGCAGGCGCCTCCCCTACCGAGCGTCTGGGGTCCCTCCCAGACCCACCTGAAAAGACCAAAAGAAGGGAGCGGCAGGAAATCCCGCCGAACCCCTCCGTCACCCCAGTCCCCCCTCTGCGAGCACTCCGGACTTCAAAGAACCAGCGGAGTATAACAAGGGGTGCCGGAGGAACAAGGAGAGAAGACCTGGAACCATCTGAGCCTGCTGACGCTGTCGCGGCTCCTGAACGCTGAAGTCACCTGGGCCTGCTGAGTGACTCGCGGCCTCTTGCTATTGAACCATCAGAGCCCTGCGGACGAGGTCGCGGCTCCCGAACACTGATCCATCTAGGCCTGCTGAGTGACTCGCGCCCCCCCCAGCTATTGAACCATCTGAGCCCTGCGGACGGAATCGCGGCTCCTGAACTCCGACCACCTGTGCCTGCTGAGAGACTCGCGGCGCTCCCCTTGAGGACGACTCGATAAGAGATCGCCCAGAGACACGACACCCTCCAGCTCGAGGATTGTGGGCTTCCGCAGGGTATTTCGCAGAGACACTATCTTGAAAGACTGTCCCGCTACTCCCATTCCCCACGACTGATTTGTGGTACGTTGTGCCACTGCTGTACTATTTGCCTTTTGGGTCATAAAGATCCCTTGAAATCATCGATAAAAGAACTTATCGTCCTACAAAGAATACGTGTGGTGTCCCTCTGTTCACAGTGCAGATCAGGGTGTGCGCGCCTGGTTCGGCTTACTTAGGAGAGGTGGGTCAAAGGGGTGGGCAAGACGTGTATCGAACCCCCTTCCGGCGGACGCCTTTCCAACAATGTACTAATCTATTCACTGCGCCAAAACCCAAAAACTTAAAAGATTAATCCAGGCACTCTCCTTGCAGTACTCTAATGATTCAGTCAGTACCCAGGTACTCATGTAGTGACCCATACCTTAGCCCATGGAGTGCTTCAAACGTCTGTCCAGTATGTATGCAGGCCTCTAGTCACCTACACACCTGTCTTTCACTTCTTCAATTAACTAGTAAGTATCTATAAACTCCAGTAAACACTCTTTCAGTCCACTTGCACACCTCTACTGACTCATCTGGCACTATGTATTAATCTATTCACTGCACCAAAACACAAAAACTTAAAAAGATTAACCCAGGCACTCTCCTTGCAGTGGTGTAATGATTCAGTCAGTACCCAGGTAATCATGCAGTGTCTGAGGTCTTAGCTCATGGACTGTTTAAACGTCTATTCACTATGCCTGCACGCCTCTAGTCACCTAAACACTTGTCTTTCACTTCTTCAATTAACTAGTCAGTGTCTATATACTTCAATAAACACCCTGTCACTCATCTTGCACTCCTCCAGTGACTGATACAGTACCATGTACTAATCTATTCACTGCGCCAAAACTGAAAAACTGAAAAGTTTCACCCTGGCAGTCTCTTAGCAGTAGTTTAATGATTCAGTCAATACGCAGGTACTCATGCAGTGAACCATGCATTACCACATGGACTGCTTCAAAGGTCTAGCCAGTATGCATGCAGGCTTCTAACCTACTATACACTTGTCTTTAACAGCTTGAATTCCCCAGTCAGTATCCATGTACTTCCAGCAAACACCCTGTCAGTCCCCTTGCACTCTTCCAGTGACTTATTCAGAACCATGTAGTAATGCATTCACTGTGCCAAAACTGAAACACTTATAAATTCACCCAGGCACTCTCCTTGCAATAGTCTAATCATTCAGTCAGTACCTAAGTACTAATGGAGTGAGGCAGGCCTTAGCACATGGATTGATTCAAATGTGTTTCCACTATGCATGGAGGCCTCTAAGTACCAACAGAATTGTCTTTCAGACCTTCAATTTCCCAGTCAGTATCTATAAACTCCAATAACACTCTGTCACTTCAATTACACACCTCAATCAATCAATCAATTAAGAAAATTGTAGAGGGCGCTACTCACCCGGAGGGTCTCAAGGTGCTAGGGGGAAGGGGGACCACTACTGCTCGAACAGCCAGGTCTTGAGTTGCTTCCTGAAGGATAGGTGGTCTTGGGTCAGACGGAGGTGGATGGGGAGGGAGTTCCAAGTCTTGGCTGCCAGGTAGGAGAAGGATCTTCCTCCCATGGTGGCTCTTCGAATGCGTGGAACGGCAGCAAGGGCGTGGCTGGTCGATCATAGCTGGCGGGTGGAAGTGTAGAAGGTCAGGCGGTTGTTGAGGTACCTGGGGCCCAGGTCGTGGAGGGCCTTGTGTGCGTGGGTGAAGAGTCGGAACGTGATTCTCTTGCTGACGGGGAGCCAGTGCAGGTCTCTCAGGTGTCCGGAGATGTGGCTGTGTCGGGGGATGTCCAGGATGAGTCGTGCGGAGGCGTTCTGGATGCGTTGGAGTCTTTTCTGTAGTGCCTGGGTGACAGTCTTCCTGGTTACGGTGGGGATCCATCTGAAGATCTTTCGGAGCATGCGTAGGATGTTGAAACATGATGATGAGACGGCGTTGACTTGTCTGGTCATCGAGAGGGAGGAGTCCAGGATGAAGCCCAGGTTGTGTGCGTGGTCCGTTGGTTTGGGTACGCTGCCCAGGGCAGGAGGCCACCAGGAGTCGTCCCAGGCAGAGGGTGATGATCCAAGGATGAGGACTTCCATCTTGTCTGAGTTCAGTTTCAGGCGGCTGTTCATCATCCACTCGGCTACGTCTTTCATCCCTTCATGTAGGTTGGTTCTGGCGGTGGCTGGGTTGTTGGTGAGGGAGAGGATCAGCTGGGTGTCGTTGGCGTAGGAGATGATGTTGAGGTTGTGTTGGCGTGCGATGGCTGCGAGGGGGCTCATATATACGTTGAAGAGGGTGGGGCTGAGTGATGATCCTTGTGGTACGCCGCAGATGGCCTCGGATCTGAACGGTGGGAGGCGGACTCTCTGGGTTCTTCCGGCTTGGAACGAGATGATCCACTCTAGTGCCTTCTCTTGGATTCCGATGTTGCTGAGGCGCTGCACTAGGGTGCGGTGGCAGACAGTATTGAGCGCTGCGGAGAGGTCCAGGAGGATGAGGGCCGATGTTTCCCCGTTGTCGAGCAGGGCTCGGATGTCGTCAGTGGTTGCGATGAGGGCGGTCTCGGTGCTGTGGTTGGCTCAGAAGCCGGACTGCGAGTGGTCGAGGGATCTGTTCATCTTGAGGAAGGCGGCAAGCTGTCTGTTGACGGTCTTCTCAATGACTTTGGCAGGAAACGGGAGGAGCGAGATGGGGCGATAGTTCTTGAGGTCGGTGGGGTCTGCTGATGGTTTCTTCAGGAGGGCGCTGAGTTTGGCATGCTTCCAGCTCTCCGGGAAGGTGGCGGTGTTGAAGGAGCAGTTGATGATGTCCCGGAGTTGGGGTGCGATGACGGAGTCGGCCTTGTTGAAGACGTGGTGGGGGCATGGGTCGGTTGGTGATCCGGAGTGGATGGTGTTCATCGTGTGGATGGTATCTTCGGTGCTGACCGGGGTCCAGGCGCGGAGGGTGGTCTTGGGGGGCGTCGGTTCGGTGGTTGGGTGCGTGGTTTGCAGGAGGCGTGCTTGAGGGCGGTCATGTTGTCTGTAGTCGGGTTTTTTCACCAGGCTTTCTCGAGGGTGCGGCAGTTCTTCTTGGAGTTCTTGAGGTCGTTGTTGAACCAGGAGGCTTTCTTGCTGTTGGGCCTGATGGGACTCATTTGGCACTAAGTACTAATCTATTCACTGCGCCAAAACCCCAAAACTTATAAAGATTTACCCAGTCACTCTGTTTGTAGTACTCTAATGATTCAGTCAGTACTCAGGTAGTTTTGCAGTGATCCAAGTGTTACTCCATTGACTGTTTCAAACGTCTATCCACTATGCATGCAGGTGTCTACCCAATTACACACTTGTCTTTCACACCTTCAATACCCCAGACACTATTCATACAGTTCCCGCAAACACCCTGTCACTCCCCTTATACTTCTCCAGTGACTTATTCAGCACCATGTACTAATGTATTTACTGCGCCAAAAAATAAATACTTATAAATTCATCCTGGCACTCTCCTTGCAATACTCAAAACATTCAGTCAGTATCCAAGTACTATTGGAGTGAGACAGGTCTTAACATATGGATTGATTCAAACACTTATCAACTATGCATGTAGGTCTCTAATCACCTACACACTTGTCTTTCACACCATCAATATCCCAGTCAGTATCCATACACTTCTAGCAAATACCCTGTCACTCACCCAGTGTCTCTCCTTATAGTACTGTAATCATTCAGTAAGCATGTAGTCTTTGAGTGAGGCAGGCTCTAGGGCATGAACTGCTTCAAAGTAGTATGCACTATGCATGTAGTGTTTTAACCATCGTCACAGTTGTGCTTCAGGGCTATAGTTTCTTAGTCAGTATTTATATAAAATGTGTTTGTACAGTAATAGAAAAGTATACATTTAAAAAGTTATTAATATACATTTATTTGTGATTATTTTTTACAGATACTGTTTTTCACCAATAAAGGTGGCGATTCCGATCCTGTAAAAAAATATACTGTACGACTCGTATCCGTATTTTTTTACGTACGAGTCGTACAAGTCCCGTACAAACGGCGAAGTACGATTCGTATTGTAAAAATACATACAAATGTATCGGGAAAAGTCTACGAGACGCCCCCGGACAGTTTTACGTACGAGTCGTAAAACTGAAGTCCGAGCGCACAAGTCCGATCCGTATCGGCGTTCTGAATACACAAGCGTATGGAAAACGTCCCGTACGAGCGAACTGTGTACGACCCCTACCCCGGGTACACTTTGGCCCGGGGTACGAGTCGTATGGCCCCCCCACCCCTCCCACGCATGTCCACGCCATACCCCCCACCCCAGCACCCGTGTATGTACGCGCCTTACCCCAGCACCCGCGTATGTACGCACCGTACACCCCACCCCAGCACCCGCGCATGTTCACGCCGTATCCCCCACCCCAGCACCCGTGTATGTACACGCCATACCCCAGCACCCGCGTTTGTACATGCCATACCCCCACCCAAGCAGCCGCATATGTACGCCCCGTACCCCCCACCCCAGCCCCGTAGTTGGACGCACCGTTCCCCAGCATCATGTATATACGAATCGTACAACACCATTGCATATGTGATCACTGTACAACAACATACTGTATGTACGCACCTTACATACACAAAAACGACTCGTACTGAACCAGGACACTGTAAAACTGCACAAGGAGGGTCAATTCAACTAGCACAACACCACAAAACACGTCTACCGGACAAGAAACATCTAAAAGACTGACCTGGCACATCCAAAAAGGCAAACAGAGGCAGAAACTCACAACCACCTCTTATAACACACCCACCAAAAGTTCAAACACAGCCACACCCACAAATAGACCAATAAAAAGGGCCCACACTCACAAACCATGAGCCTTTGCAACAGACCCACTGCTGACAGACATCACACAAACAACTGCACCCATAGGGGCCGATTCACAGAACAAACTTAAGACAAAATCCTAAACTTAGTACCTGGTATTCACAGAATGCACTTACTACTTCTGGTATTCACAGAATGAACTTACTACTTTTTCGATTCACAGAATAAACTTACTACTTTTGCTATTCACAGAATGGATTTACGACTACTAAACTTACGTCCGCACTCGGGCCGGAAATTCCGGCCCAGAGGCGGAGCTTCCGGGCCGGAGGCGGAGCTTCCGGGCCGGAGGCGGGGCTTCCGGGCCGGAGGCGGAACTTCCGGGCCGTAGGCGTAGCTTCCGGGCCGGAGGTGGAGATTTTGGCCATGGCTAAATCTCCGCCACAGGCCGGAATCCCCACCTTCGGGCCGGAAGCTCCGCCTCCGGCCCGGAAGCCCCGCCTCCGAGTGCGGACGTAATTTAGTAGTCGTAAATCCATTCTGTGAATAGCAAAAGTAGTAAGTTGGCGGGTGGGGGTGTAGAAGCTGAGTCTGATGTGCAGGCAGGCTTGTCCGGCAGTGTGGAGTGCTTTGTGTGCGTGGGTGAGGAGCTTAAAGGTGATCCTCTTGTCGATGTGAAGCCAGTGCAGGTCACTCAGAAGGGGGGGATGTGGATGTGGTGGGGGGCATTGTCGATCAGTTGTGCGGAGGCGTTTAGGAAGCGTTGTAGCCGCCGTTGGTGTTTGGATGGGAGTCCTGCGTAGAGTGCATTGGCGTAGTACAGTCAGCTGCTGACGAGGGCCTGTGTCACTGTTCTACTTGTTTAGGTCGGGATCCACCAGTAGATCTGGCGGAGCGTGCGTAGGGTGTCAAAGCAGGAGGATGAGGCGGCGTTGACCTGCTTGGACATGGAGAGGGAGGATGCGAGGATCAATCCGAGGTTGCGTGCGTGTTTGGTGGGTGTCGGTGATGCCCCCAGAGCGATCAACCACCAGGAGTCGTCCCAGGCTGAGGGTGTGGGTCCGAGGATGAGGACCTCCGTCTTGTCCGAGTTCTGTTTCAGATGGCCGCTCAGCATCCAGTCGGCGATGGCCCTCAGACCCTCGTGGATGTTGGTTTTGGTGGTGTGAGGGTCCTTGGTGAGGGAGAGGATGTGCTGGGTGTCGTCGGCATAGGAGATGTTTTTGAGGTTGTGGTGGCGGGCCACTTGTGTGAGGGGGGCCATGTGGATGTTGAACAGCATCGGGCTGAGGGATGATCACTCACCCCTTCCACAAGCACACACCCCCGGGGCAGCCAATGGAGTCACCCACTCTCACAATGGACATGTGACACAACAAGATCAAGCCACAGCCAAAAAAGCATCCAAGCCCAAATTCGACATGTCAAACACACTGAAGAACATTTCAATCAGTCCCCTGCTACATACCCATCCACAAGTGAACATTGATGTGAATGCAAGGCACACACAACTACCTGGGGGAACTGTGGCAACTAGAATATGTATGAAACATGGATGTCGCATGAAACAGCATTAACATTGTCTCTCTCTCACACACAGGACAACGTCACGGATCGCCCCCCAACAATGGGGGGGAAGTACCACAGTCCCAGGCTCGGGAGGAACCTGATCCCACCGGCAGCGACACCTCACAACACTCCGCGAATGACCCCAACCCCCCAGGCCCCTCTGGTGTCCAAGCCCCTGCAGCACCTGCTTCAGGTACATCTGTGCCAACCACCACCCCCATTACTGCCACATCCCAGGAGACACCCAGGAGCCCTGCCCGCATAGAACAACTGAGCCAGTCTGACCTGGAGGGACAAGGTTCTTCGGACACCCAGGAGGAGGCAGACAACCCTGCAAATGCCATCCCTCAGGGGTCCCGTAGACCCGATGTGCCCAGAACGCCAGGCCAGGCTCGTGTGGGCAGGGATGGTGGGAGTGGAGGCAGGCGGAGGCGTGAACATGACCAGCCAGCTGAGGGAACCGGTATGTCACACATACGCCACATCTTGGACACATACCGGCGTGACACCAGGGGCATCAGCCAGGTAGTGGCGGCCCTCAACGAGATTAAGAACCAGCAGGCTGAGCAACACGCCAGTCAACAACAACACCAAGGACGGATGGAGGCAAGACTGGCTGAGCTCCTGGCGTGCAAACGGACATAAGCCGTTCACTCTGTCGGATCGCCGACAACATGGCCAACCCTCCTTGTGCCCCCAGGCGAAGACCACCACCAGCCACAGGGAGGGAGGAGGAGGAGGAATCGTCCAACAGAGCGTCACAAACATCGTCAAGGCCTGCATCTGAGGGTCCCCCGAGGAAGGTGTGTCGTCCACGGAAAAGACCGTGAGAGGCAGCGGACCATCCACATCTCCCAGGTCACCTGGCCTGGCACCTGGCTCTCATGCGCAACAGCAGCACCTCCGCCAATGACATTCTCTGCCACATGTACTTGCTGGTCACAGTCTGACCAATGATGACCAACACTGTGGTCTGGACTCTGATGACTCCAAATGACAAGGATCCCATCTCCCCCTGTGAACTTTGGGTTCCATGCACACTGTATAGCACCTATTTGTCCACACTAAACTCGCCCCCCACTGAGAATAAATCTTAATTACTTCAATTTGATGTTGCATTCATTTTGCATGAGTACACAACCTACGTGTGGGTAAATGTCAAACTATGCCTGAGTGTTGAACTAACTCCAGCCATCCATACCCTGGAATCTGAGTCTGGTACAGGACACACATGGGTCACAATGTATCATACAATACAGACATGGAGAACAATACTCACCCGTGATGGCCTCAAGCTGCTGAGGGGGGCTTGCAATACTGTGCGGACAGACCAATTGGGAAGAGTATCATGAAGGCGTAGAGGTCATGGCTCATGTGGATGTTGCCGGGGAGGGAGTAGCAGGTATGTCTTGCCAGGTGGGAGAACTATGTCCTGCATGCTGGAGTACGGTGGATGTGAAGAATGGTGGCCAGGGCAAGGTTGGATGCACGGAGTTGGCACAACGGGGTCTCGGATGACTGACAGCCAAGGTTGGTTTGGGGTCTGGGGTTGTGGCCTGCCTCCTGAGTGTGGGTGAGGAGTCTGAAGGAAATCCTGCAGCAGACAGTGATCCATTGCAGCTATCTCTGGTGGACGGTGATGTGGCTGGGGCGCGGGATGTTGAAGCTGAGGTGTGCAGATGCACCCTGGATGTGGACAAGTTTCCCGGGAGTTTGGATGTACTTGCTCTGTAGAGGGTGTGGCAGTCGTTGACACGGCTGTTGTTGTGGACCTGGGGAATTTTCTGTCTTTCCTTGGAGTGGTTCTATCTGTGGATCATGTGCATCATGCAGAGGCTGTTGCAGCATGAGGTACAGACGCTGGTGATTTGCATGGCAAATGTGAGCGTCAAATCCATGATGCACACCATCTTGTGTGCATTGCCATTGGGTGCTTGTGTAGTGCCCCTGCGGGTGGGAAGCAAGGAGTTGAGCCAGCTGTAAGGGGACAACCCTCAGATGATTGCCTCAGTCCTGTACAAGTACAGCCTCAGGTGGCTGATGTTCAGCCATTCATCCACGGACCTTATGCCTTCTTGAATGTTGGAACTGGCAATGGCTGCGTCTTTGGTGAGGCTGAGGAGCACCTGGGTGTCAATGGCATACGACATGATGTGGAGGTTGTGTGCGCATGTGATGGTGGAGAGGGGGGTCCTGGACACATTGAAGATTGACCCGCTGAGAGATGATCCCTGGGCCATGTGCCAGATGACACCACTATACCACATGATGAAGGCTTGAGTCCCACTCCCATGGCCTTGCTGGATGAGGGAGCCTGTGTGGAGCAGGAGGGACATGATCTGGTTGGTGTGACAGGGCCTGGAAGGCGGGGCAGCGCTGTGTAGGCAGTTGGAGTTGCACACTCAGCATGCAAAGGGGTCGTGTGTGCAGTTAGGGTATGCCTGAGAGCAGGTGGTTGAGTTTTGGATAGACATTGCTTGGAGGGTGGCTACAACATCAGACTGTAGTGTGATGTGGTTCATGCAAGGACATGAGGGTCGTGCAGTGTGCACGTTGCATGTGCATATGGTCCTGCCTTTGGCACCGCGTGGCCGCAACAGTGGCACAGCCAAGATGATGACAGCCAAATGAATGGGTGGAGTGAGGCAGGGAAGAGCATCTCTGAGGCTTGTGTGTTGCCGAATCCCGCTACTTTGTGGGCCCTTGCTGCAGGGGCTGGCGCAGCAGGCGCCATGCCCTGGAAAGTATGCCAAGAGTTGCACACAAAGACAAGGATGTCAGAAAGGACACTGCAACAGGCGTATGTAAAGGAAGGAGTGTCCGGTCACCCATGGCACACCCCGAGAAAATGGATGCACAATCACCAAAGATGACTGACACAGGATCAGGAAACAGAAGGCCGAGCTGCGCACAGGAGACACACCCTCAGCAGGTGTTGACGGCCCATTGTGGGGACCAAAATGCACAAATACATACACAACCATGGACGTCATGCACAATACAGATTCTAATCCATGAAGACCTGCATGCATGTAGCTAAACTACACATAGACTCATATGCACTATCTTTGACAACTATGCCAGAGATGCCGCATGCAAAGTGGCAAGAGACCTGCATTGACAGAGATGAGGCACCTTGGAGTGTGAGGAACACCTTTATTGCTCAGGCTCACACTAAGGTAAATGCATCAATATTAACAGACTCACAGGTCATTTGGCTGAACATGTGGGACCTACACTGGACACCCCCTTCACAACACAGATGTTGTAAATCCAAATGAACTGGCACACAAGTGAAGGAGGTGGGCTAAACACCCCCTGCTGCACACGGAGAGGCTGCAATTCCCCAGTGAGCCTCCTATGGGGATGTCCCACACTATGTCCACCCGTAGCATCCTGTATGTGTCTGAGTGAAGTTTTACACACATTGATGCCTTCCTCCAAATCCACAAACCATTACAGATGACTGTCACGAAGGGTGACTATCAATTCATGGGAGTCATGCTACATGTCATGTGCCTCATGGTGAGTCGACATGTGTGCATGGTAACAATACATGCACAGGAGCAGTCCCCACACATTCAAAACACGTAACACCCCCAAAATGCCTTGCTGCAATCCTTGCCCAAAGTGTCTTTTCAACATGTCCGTGCATGGATCGCTGAATCAGCACATGCTGCAATACTCATGAATATTATCAGGAGACCAACGAAGACACGAGCAGACAACATGCGCCAGACCCTGGGGGATGACAGACACACAAGGAGACAGCGATAATATTCTTATCCGCATGCATGGTCATTTACTCTACATGATTAATGTTGTCACCATGCTAATTCAAATATTAGTGTCTCAGCTAAAATGTGTGGAATTATATCATCACTCGAGTGACACAACAGAACACCCTCTAAGTCACTTAGAATAGAGTCAGCTGGACACACACATTGCAACACCTGCCACACAAGGCTCCAAGCGTTTACACTCAGACCCAGTGACTCACCATCAAGAGAAGAAGTTGTGTATGAGCTGACTCCGGATGTCCTCCTCCTCCTCCTCCTCCTACTCACTTGCCTCGTGACCAAGCCCTTCATCCTCCACGGGTGGATGTTCCAGCTCATCCGGATCCAGGATGAGTGGCACTGCCTTCTCCACTGCCATGTTGTGCAGCATGCAGCACACGAGGAAGATGTTGCAGACCTTTGCCGGTGCATATGGGAGGGACCCGCCTGTCTTGTGAAGGCACCGGAATCGGCTCTTCAGGAGGCCAAACGTCCTCTCAATCACTCGCCTGGTCTGCCCGTGTGCATTATTATAACGTGATCTGCAGCTGATCTTGGGTTGCGGAGAGGCGTCATCAGCCATGGCATGTTGGGATAGCCAGAGTCCCCTACATGGAAACATCATGTAAAGAAGTGGGTCAGGATATGCCGTAAGATACAAAGATACGGCAACACACAGGAGAAACAGAGTATATCCACCAACAAGACATGCTCGTTCGTTGTGCAGCCGTAGCATCATTTGTGGCACCCTGCTACGCCTCATGATGTAGGCATCGTGTGCTGACCCTGGAAAACGTGCACAGACATGGGAGATCAGCATGTTAGCAAGACACACCACAAGGGCATTAATGGAGTGGTAATGTTTACGGTTGCGATAGGCTACCTCCTGTGCCTGTGGTGGTACCAAAGCCACATGTGTCCCATCAATGGACCCAATTACATGGGGCATCCCTCCCAGGGCATAGAAATCACCCTTGACACCTGTCAACTGCTCAGGAGTCGGAAAATGGATGAATTCATCTAGGTGCTCCAACATGGCTTCTAAAACATCATGCAGGACTTGGCTGAACATCGTCTGAGAAATGCCACGGACATCAGCTATGGTGAATTGAAATGTACCGGTGGCAAAAAAATGTAGGGCTGCCATCACCTTCATCATGGGGGTCAGCGCTGTAGGATACCTGTGTCGCGGTTGGAGGTGTGGTGCCAGCTTGGCAGTAAAGTCAATCAACTGTTGAGAGAAACGGTAACGTCTTATGCAGTCATGTTCCCTCATGGCACCCAAGTCTGGCATTGGTCGGGGGAGAGGCGGTGCCCTGTAGAAAATTAGAATGAATAACGAAGAGTGAAAACATGACAACATCAATGTCAATGAAGTGAGCCCATGCTCAACTGTTAATACACATCTGCTTAATACAGAGTCTGGTCTGTGCAATACATCCAGGACACGTATGCCAGCCAGGTGATACTCCTACGAAAAGCCAGATACAACTATTGATTGGCAAGTCTACATGACATGTCCTGAAACGAGCTGTGGGCCAGTGTAAGTGAACAGCCATAGACATCACAGGAGTGACATACATCCACATATCTGCATTTGAAGGATGTTATCTCATACAGACAGCTGACGGCAAGCTAGACGCACAGGTCACATGGAAGGTCAAATGTACAGATCACACACATTGCGATGAAGGGGTACACGGGAAAAATGAAAACACAGACATTGAGACAACGCAGATATGTCCTCATGTCAAAATCCCATGTTCAATGCATACAGACACACGTTACGTGGGATTCCACATGTGGCATGGTGTTTGGAGATGTGTGCCATGCCCATCTACACACCGTCACATGTTGGATGTAGCAACAGCAGATGCAGTTGACGGGACACCAACTGCCAGCTCATGGGAACACATGACACACACATGACATAGTCACGTCGTGGCACGCTGGTCGTTCTATGTCAGTTATTAGTGTCCCTGTCCCTGGCATCAGGCGACAGTTGCGGGTGTTGGTGACTGTGCCATACCAGTGATGCTGTGCTTGACACGTTTGGACTACATGCACACATGTGCAAAGTGTGAAGGGGAAGTGTGCCACATAGTGCCACATCACACATGACATGTGTACACAGGTCATCACACATCTATTGTGCTCAAACATGAGGAGACATGTGCAATATCACTGCCTGACACACCTAGGCCCTGCACATGAAGGACATAAATGACAATGACTAGATGTACAGCCTTTTGCGAGTCTGAGACCTCCATGGATTTCGTGTGTGCCCCCTATCACCAGTGTAAGCATGTGAAACGCACCATACACACGCTCTGAGGGCGTGTACGGTCCGTATCACTATAGTAGTGTTGCTGTAGGAGCACGTGTGTTACAGGACGTACACACGTACGTGTACTACCTCAGTACACGTACGTGTAGGCACTGGGAGTACACGTAAGTGTACTACCAGTGCCTACATGTACGTGTACTGAGGTAGTATACGTATGTGTACTCCCAGTGCCTACATGTATGTGTACACATACGTGTACTACCTCAGTACACGTATGTATGCTCCCAGTGCCTATGCGTACGTGTACTGAGGTAGTACACATACGTGTACTACCAGTACCAACATGTACGTGTACACGTACGTGTACTCCCAGTGCCTTCGCATCGGTGTACTGAGGTAGTACACATATGTGTACGTGTACGCGTAGGCACTGGGAGTACACGTACGTGTACACGTACATGTAGGCACTGGTAGTACACGTACGTGTACCACCTCAGTACACGTACGTGCACTACCAGTGCCTACACGTACGTGTACACGTACGTGTACCACCTCAGTACACGTACGCGTAGGCACTGGGAGTACACATACGTGTACACGTACGCGTAGGCACTGTAGGGAAAGTACGTGTACTGAGGTAGTACACATGTGTGTACTACCAGTGCCTACACGTACGTGTACACGTACGTGTACTCCCAGTGCCTACGCGTACATGTACTGAGGTAGTACACTTACGTGTACACGTACGCGTAGGCACTGGGAGTACACGTATGTGTACTACCTCAGTACACGTACATGTACTCCCAGTGCCTACGCGTACGTGTACTGAGGCAGTACACGTACGTTTACACGTACGTGTAGGCACAGGGAGTATACGTACGTGTACACATACGTGTAGGCACTGGTAGTACACGTATGTGTACTACCTCAGTACACGTACACATAGGCACTGGGAGTACACATACGTGTACACATACGTGTAGGCACTGGCAGTACACATACGCGTAGGCACTGGGAGTACACGTATGTGTACTACCTCAGTACAAGTACGTGTATTCCCAGTGCCTACATGTATGTGTACTGAGGTAGTACACGTACGTGTACTACCAGTGCCTACACATACGTGTACACGTGCATGTACCACCTCAGTACACATACGCGTAGGCACTGGGAGTACACGTACATGTACACGTAGGCACTGGGAGTACACGTATGTGTACTACCTCAGTACACGTACGTGTACTCCCAGTGCCTACGCGTACGTTTACTGAGGCAGTACAAATACGTGTACACGCACGTGTAGGCACAGGGAGTATACGTACGTGTACACATACATGTAGGCACTGGTAGTACACGTACGTGTACTACCTCAGTACACGTACACATAGGCACTGGGAGTACACGTACGTGTACTACCTCAGTACAAGTACGTGTACTCCCAGTGCCTACGTGTATGTGTACTGAGGTAGTACACGTACGTGTACTACCAGTGCCTACACATACGTGTACACGTGCATGTACCACCTCAGTACACATACGCGTAGGCACTGGGAGTACACGTACATGTACACGTACATGTAGGCATCCGGAGTATACGTACGTGTACTACCTCAGTACACGTACGTGTACTCCCAGTGCCTACGCGTACATGTACTGAGGTAGTACACGTACATGTACTACCAGTGCCTACACGTACGTGTACATGTACGTGTACTCCCAGTGCCTACGCTTACTGTTGGACCCGGCCTCGTGGCGTGGTCCTTAACCCCCTGGATTGTTCCCGTTCCCCGCCCCGGCCTTCACGGGCCACCCGTCTGAACTGCACCAAGGCCCTTCACCCGGAGCTGCACGCGGTCGCATACTCCTCGTGGCTCCGCCATCTTGTTGGCATCCACGTCACACTGTGCACCAGCCAGCGCGACCCCGCTCAACCCGGCCTCGACCCCAGCGAAGCCCCGACATCGAGGCACCACGAACTGGCCAGGGGGTGCCGCAGGAACCATTCATCGCCCCCGGCGGAGGACAGTATCGATGGGACCCCCAACTGTCCTCCCCTCTCGAGGTGTGATCGCCCTGCAACTCCCTTGGGCCTGGCGCCTCTCCTGCTGGGCGTCTGGCCACCTCCACCCGGCCACTCCGCCCCCCCGGGCGCATAGGTCCGGACATCAAAGGGCTCCAGACCTATATCTGGGGCGACCCCACCACAGATCGGCAGTTGTATCCCGGAGTCGAGAGCCCTGCTGATTGAATCGCGGCTGACCCTACGGAGAAGAACTCTTGTCGGAACCATCACGAGCCCTGCTGACTGCGTCGCGGCTCCTTCTTGTGAACAATCTGAACCACCTGGAACATCGGAGCCCTGCTGACGCTGTCGCGGCCCAACCTCGCTGAAACCTTCCTCGGAGCCCTGCTGATGACGTCGCGGCTCGAGCTGAGCAGAAACCATCTTGAGAGCCCTGCTGATTGAATCGCGGCTCTCCACGAACTGTACGCCAGAGCCCTGCTGACGCCGTCGCGGCTCGACCCCTCCGAGATCGGAGGTCCTCCAGCTTGAGGATAAGAACTGGGCCCCAGGTACCCTCGTACCGCATTCCTGCCAAAGACTGTCCCGCTACCCCTACCCTTCCAAAGAGACATTGAGACTTTTGGTGGATCCCTCGATCCCTTCGTGTAAATATTGAACCCGTAACCTTTTATTGCTGATAAAGAATTGCTTGTCGTAAAGACAACCTCCTTGAGTCCTGTGTGGTGGTGTTACTGTGCTAGTACGTGATAGGAGAAGGATCTCTCAGGAGACTTCTCGGCAGCGCTCGGCTACTTCGTGCAGTGTGAGGGCCCCCCTTGGTAGTCTCGCCGACTCCTCGGGGTCTGCCTTCCAACATTTGGTGGCCAGCGACGGGATCCGAGCCGAACGCAATACGTACCAGCCAGTACCCACTAGCTACCCATCCAAACGAACAGCATCATGAGCAGCCAGGAAAACAACGCGACAATGGAGTTCCAGCCCGAACGGCTGGAGGAATATACGCACAAAGAGTTAAAACAGTTCTGCAAGGACAAAGGCATTGCAACCACCGGCCTAGGTACCAAAGAGGAGATGCAGAAGGCTCTAAGGGCATGGTGGGAGGCCGGGGCAGGCCCCTCCCAGGAAGAAGGTCCCCTGCCCCTGACTGAGACCACATCAACCGCACTGACTCCGGCAACCGGAGGAAGAAAGAGCCTAGAAACCGGCCTCTCCGAAGACGAAATACGAGAGCGGGAGAAGGTCCGGAGCCACGAGCTAGAGCTCGCACGACTGCGGCTGGACGGCGAACTCCAGCTGGCAGAAAAGAAACTGGCCCTAGAGCAGCTACGGCTTCAAGAGGAGATCGAGGAGAAGAGACGACACCGGGAGTTGGAGGAGAAGAAACTGACTCTTGAGCACGAGCGCAGTCTCAAGGAGCTCGAGATCAAGGCCAAGAATGGAGGGACCAACACCCCCAGTACTAGAGACACTCTACCGCCTTCCGAGACCAAGGTACATATCCCGAAAGAGGTCGTCAAGGAGTATTACAAGAATGACGACATCCAACAATGGTTCAAGGCCTACGAGGTGGCCATGACCTCTCATCGGGTACCCCGAAAAGACTGGGGCGCGGGCCTGTGGGGGCGGTTCCTGAGTGAGGGTCGAGACACGCTGCTCCAGCTGCCGGAGGAGGTGATGACCTCCTACGATCACATGAAGGAGGCCTTGCTCACCCGCTACGGGCTAACCGCGGAAATGTACCGCCAGCGGTTCAGAGACTGCAAGAAAATCCCGGGTACCACATGGGTGGAATATGTGGACTTTTTCAGCCGGGCCCTAGAAGGGTGGATCAAAGGGAGCAAAGTAACCACCTACGGGCAGTTGGTCGACCTCATCGTGTGGGAGCACCTCTCCAACAATTGCTTTGTGGAACTAAGACAGCACCTCCTCGACAGCAAAATGACCGACCCACGAAAACTCGCCGTCGAGGCCGATCGATGGGTCAACTCCCGGGTCCCCCGGAACTCAATGGGGGAGTACCAGAGGAACCCCACCGGACCCCCCCGCCAGCGCGGTGGAGGGGGAGGGCCGAACAGGAACCAAGACCCTCCCGCCGGGGCCCCCAGGAGCCCCCGTCGAGGGCCACCGCAGCAACAACTCTCCCCGAGCCTAGCCCGAAGGGGGGCGCCCCCGGCCACACCCGGATCACGGCCACCAGTGACCTGCTACGGCTGCCAACAAACCGGACACTATGCCAGCGATCCGGTCTGCCCCCTGAACCGAAGAAACGGGGCCGGCGGGCCCCCGCCCCGACAGCTGGCGGCCGCCGCCCTGGGAGAAGGAGAAGAGGAAGAGGAGACCCTCGACTGAGGAAACACTGAGTGGGAGCCGGCAGCCATGTCCCTGGTCTGCCTGGGTAGCCGAGAAATGGTACCCTGCACCCCCATCCCAAGCAACACCCAGAAGTACCGGCAGCAGGTCACGGTCAATGGACAACGGGCCGAAGCCCTTCGTGACACAGGCGCCAGTATCACCGCTGTCTGCTGCCACCTGGTGACCCCTGAACAGATTCTACCGAATGTCCTGTGCCCCGTACGGACGGCCGACAACAGTGAAAGCCTGTGCCAGATGGCCCTGGTCCCCTTCGAGTGGGGAGGGGTGACGGGCCTGCTGAAGGTGACGGTGCGCGACGACGCCCCTGTCGACTGTCTCCTGGGGAACGACTTGGAGAGTTCCCCCTGGGCTCAAGTGGAGCGCCGAGAGCACCTCCGCATGTTGGGACTGGCTGACTGGGCCTGCGCCATCACCCGGTCCATGACCGCCCGGGCCCCCCGCTCATCCTGCACAAGGAGGGTCAATTCAACTAGCACAACACCACAAAACACGTCTACCGGACAAGAAACATCTAAAAGACTGACCTGGCACATCCAAACAGGCAAACAGAGGCAGAAACTCACAACCACCTCTTATAACACACCCACCAAAAGTTCAAACACAGCCACACCCACAAATGGACCAATAAAAAGGGCCCACACTCACAAACCATGAGCCTTTGCAACAGACCCACTGCTGACAGACATCACACAAACAACTGCACCCATAGGGGCCGATTCACAGAACAAACTTAAGACAAAATCCTAAACTTAGTACCATTTTGGTATTCACAGAATGCACTTACTACTTCTGGTATTCACAGAATGAACTTACTACTTTTTCGATTCACAGAATAAACTTACTACTTTTGCTATTCACAGAATGGATTTACGACTACTAAACTTACGTCCGCACTCGGGCCGGAAATTCCGGCCCAGAGGCGGAGCTTCCGGGCCGGAGGCGGAGCTTCCGGGCTGGAGGCGGGGCTTCCGGGCCGGAGGCGGAACTTCCGGGCCGGAGGCGGAGCTTCCGGGCCGGAGGTGGAGATTTTGGCTATGGCTAAATCTCCGCCACAGGCCGGAATCCCCACCTTCGGGCCGGAAGCTCCGCCTCCGGCCCGGAAGCTCCGCCTCCGGCCCGGAAGCCCCGCCTCCGGGCCGGAAATTCCGGCCCGAGTGCGGACGTAATTTAGTAGTCGTAAATCCATTCTGTGAATAGCAAAAGTAGTAAGTTGGCGGGTGGGGGTGTAGAAGCTGAGTCTGATGTGCAGGCAGGCTTGTCCGGCAGTGTGGAGTGCATAGTGTGCGTGGGTGAGGAGCTTAAAGGTGATCCTCTTGTCGATGTGAAGCCAGTGCAGGTCACTCAGAAGGGGGGGATGTGGATGTGGTGGGGTCGTTGTCGATCAGTTGTGCGGAGGCGTTTAGGAAGCGTTGTAGCCGCCGTTGGTGTTTGGATGGGAGTCCTGCGTAGAGTGCATTGGCGTAGTACAGTCAGCTGCTGACGAGGGCCTTTGTCACTGTTCTACTTGTTTAGGTCGGGATCCACCAGTAGATCTGGCGGAGCGTGCGTAGGGTGTCAAAGCAGGAGGATGAGGCGGCGTTGACCTGCTTGGACATGGAGAGGGAGGATGCGAGGATCAATCCGAGGTTGCGTGCGTGTTTGGTGGGTGTCGGTGATGCCCCCAGAGCGATCAACCACCAGGAGTCGTCCCAGGCTGAGGGTGTGGGTCCGAGGATGAGGACCTCCGTCTTGTCCGAGTTCTGTTTCAGATGGCCGCTCAGCATCCAGTCGGCGATGGCCCTCAGACCCTCGTGGATGTTGGTTTTGGTGGTGTGAGGGTCCTTGGTGAGGGAGAGGATGTGCTGGGTGTCGTCGGCATAGGAGATGTTTTTGAGGTTGTGGTGGCGGGCCACTTGTGTGAGGGGGGCCATGTGGATGTTGAACAGCATCGGGCTGAGGGATGATCACTCACCCCTTCCACAAGCACACACCCCCGGGGCAGCCAATGGAGTCACCCACTCTCACAATGGACATGTGACACAACAATATCAAGCCACAGCCAAAAAAGCATCCAAGCCCAAATTCGACATGTCAAACACACTGAAGAACATTTCAATCAGTCCCCTGCTACATACCCATCCACAAGTGAACATTGATGTGAATGCAAGGCACATACAACTACCTGGGGGAACTGTGGCAACTAGAATATGTATGAAACATGGATGTCGCATGAAACAGCATTAACATTGTCTCTCTCTCACACACAGGACAACGTCACGGATCGCCCCCCAACAATGGGGGGGAAGTACCACAGTCCCAGGCTCGGGAGGAACCTGATCCCACCGGCAGCGACACCTCACAACACTCCGCGAATGACCCCAACCCCCCAGGCCCCTCTGGTGTCCAAGCCCCTGCAGCACCTGCTTCAGGTACATCTGTGCCAACCACCACCCCCATTACTGCCACATCCCAGGAGACACCCAGGAGCCCTGCCCGCATAGAACAACTGAGCCAGTCTGACCTGGAGGGACAAGGTTCTTCGGACACCCAGGAGGAGGCAGACAACCCTGCAAATGCCATCCCTCAGGGGTCCCGTAGACCCGATGTGCCCAGAACGCCAGGCCAGGCTCGTGTGGGCAGGGATGGTGGGAGTGGAGGCAGGCGGAGGCGTGAACATGACCAGCCAGCTGAGGGAACCGGTATGTCACACATACGCCACATCTTGGACACATACCGGCGTGACACCAGGGGCATCAGCCAGGTAGTGGCGACCCTCAACGAGATTAAGAACCAGCAGGCTGAGCAACACGCCAGTCAACAACAACACCAAGGACGGATGGAGGCAAGACTGGCTGAGCTCCTGGCGTGCAAACGGACATAAGCCGTTCACTCTGTCGGATCGCCGACAACATGGCCAACCCTCCTTGTGCCCCCAGGCGAAGACCACCACCAGCCACAGGGAGGGAGGAGGAGGAGGAATCGTCCAACAGAGCGTCACAAACATCGTCAAGGCCTGCATCTGAGGGTCCCCCGAGGAAGGTGTGTCGTCCACGGAAAAGACCGTGAGAGGCAGCGGACCATCCACATCTCCCAGGTCACCTGGCCTGGCACCTGGCTCTCATGCGCAACAGCAGCACCTCCGCCAATGACATTCTCTGCCACATGTACTTGCTGGTCACAGTCTGACCAATGATGACCGACACTGTGGTCTGGACTCTGATGACTCCAAATGACAAGGATCCCATCTCCCCCTGTGAACTTTGGGTTCCATGCACACTGTATAGCACCTATTTGTCCACACTAAACTCGCCCCCCCACTGAGAATAAATCTTAATTACTTCAATTTGATGTTGCATTCATTTTGCATGAGTACACAACCTACGTGTGGGTAAATGTCAAACTATGCCTGAGTGTTGAACTAACTCCAGCCATCCATACCCTGGAATCTGAGTCTGGTACAGGACACACATGGGTCACAATGTATCATACAATACAGACATGGAGAACAATACTCACCCGTGATGGCCTCAAGCTGCTGAGGGGGGCTTGCAATACTGTGCGGACAGACCAATTGGGAAGAGTATCATGAAGGCGTAGAGGTCATGGCTCATGTGGATGTTGCCGGGGAGGGAGTAGCAGGTATGTCTTGCCAGGTGGGAGAACTATGTCCTGCATGCTGGAGTACGGTGGATGTGAGGAATGGTGGCCAGGGCAAGGTTGGATGCACGGAGTTGGCACAACGGGGTCTCGGATGACTGACAGCCAAGGTTGGTTTGGGGTCTGGGGTTGTGGCCTGCCTCCTGAGTGTGGGTGAGGAGTCTGAAGGAAATCCTGCAGCAGACAGTGATCCATTGCAGCTATCTCTGGTGGACGGTGATGTGGCTGGGGCGCGGGATGTTGAAGCTGAGGTGTGCAGATGCACCCTGGATGTGGACAAGTTTCCCGGGAGTTTGTATGTACTTGCTCTGTAGAGGGTGTGGCAGTCGTTGACACGGCTGTTGTTGTGGACCTGGGGAATTTTCTGTCTTTCCTTGGAGTGGTTCTATCTTTGGATCATGTGCATCATGCAGAGGCTGTTGCAGCATGAGGTACAGACGCTGGTGATTTGCATGGCAAATGTGAGCGTCAAATCCATGATGCACACCATCTTGTGTGCATTGCCATTGGGTGCTTGTGTAGTGCCCCTGCGGGTGGGAAGCAAGGAGTTGAGCCAGCTGTAAGGGGACAACCCTCAGATGATTACCTCAGTCCTGTACAAGTACAGCCTCAGGTGGCTGATGTTCAGCCATTCATCCACGGACCTTATGCCTTCTTGAATGTTGGAACTGGCAATGGCTGCGTCTTTGGTGAGGCTGAGGAGCACCTGGGTGTCAATGGCATACGACATGATGTGGAGGTTGTGTGCGCATGTGATGGTGCAGAGGGGGGTCCTGGACACATTGAAGATTGACACGCTGAGAGATGATCCCTGGGCCATGTGCCAGATGACACCACTATACCACATGATGAAGGCTTGAGTCCCACTCCCATGGCCTTGCTGGAGGAGGGAGCCTGTGTGGAGCAGGAGGGACATGATCTGGTTGGTGTGACAGGGCCTGGAAGGCGGGGCAGCGCTGTGTAGGCAGTTGGAGTTGCACACTCAGCATGCAAAGGGGTCGTGTGTGCAGTTAGGGTATGCCTGAGAGCAGGTGGTTGAGTTTTGGATAGACATTGCTTGGAGGGTGGCTACAACATCAGACTGTAGTGTGATGTGGTTCATGCAAGGACATGAGGGTCGTGCAGTGTGCACGTTGCATGTGCATATGGTCCTGCCTTTGGCACCGCGTGGCCGCAACAGTGGCACAGCCAAGATGATGACAGCCAAATGAATGGGTGGAGTGAGGCAGGGAAGAGCATCTCTGAGGCGTGTGTGTTGCCGAATCCCGCTACTTTGTGGGCCCTTGCTGCAGGGGCTGGCGCAGCAGGCGCCATGCCCTGGAAAGTATGCCAAGAGTTGCACACAAAGACAAGGATGTCAGAAAGGACACTGCAACAGGCGTATGTAAAGGAAGGAGTGTCCGGTCACCCATGGCACACCCCGAGAAAATGGATGCACAATCACCAAAGATGACTGACACAGGATCAGGAAACAGAAGGCCGAGCTGCGCACAGGAGACACACCCTCAGCAGGTGTTGACGGCCCATTGTGGGGACCAAAATGCACAAATACATACACAACCATGGACGTCATGCACAATACAGATTCTAATCCATGAAGACCTGCATGCATGTAGCTAAACTACACATAGACTCATATGCACTATCTTTGACAACTATGCCAGAGATGCCGCATGCAAAGTGGCAAGAGACCTGCATTGACAGAGATGAGGCACCTTGGAGTGTGAGGAACACCTTTATTGCTCAGGCTCACACTAAGGTAAATGCATCAATATTAACAGACTCACAGGTCATTTGGCTGAACATGTGGGACCTACACTGGACACCCCCTTCACAACACAGATGTTGTAAATCCAAATGAACTGGCACACAAGTGAAGGAGGTGGGCTAAACACCCCCTGCTGCACACGGAGAGGCTGCAATTCCCCAGTGAGCCTCCTATGGGGATGTCCCACACTATGTCCACCCGTAGCATCCTGTATGTGTCTGAGTGAAGTTTTACACACATTGATGCCTTCCTCCAAATCCACAAACCATTACAGATGACTGTCACGAAGGGTGACTATCAATTCATGGGAGTCATGCTACATGTCATGTGCCTCATGGTGAGTCGACATGTGTGCATGGTAACACTACATGCACAGGAGCAGTCCCCACACATTCAAAACACGTAACACCCCCAAAATGCCTTGCTGCAATCCTTGCCCAAAGTGTCTTTTCAACATGTCCGTGCATGGATCGCTGAATCAGCACATGCTGCAATACTCATGAGGAATATCAGGAGACCAACGAAGACACGAGCAGACAACATGCGCCAGACCCTGGGGATGACAGACACACAAGGAGACAGCGATAATATTCTTATCCGCATGCATGGTCATTTACTCTACATGATTAATGTTATCACCATGCTAATTCAAATATTAGTGTCTCAGCTAAAATGTGTGGAATTATATCATCACTCGAGTGACACATCAGAACACCCTCTAAGTCACTTAGAATAGAGTCAGCTGGACACACACATTGCAACACCTGCCACACAAGGCTCCAAGCGTTTACACTCAGACCCAGTGACTCACCATCAAGAGAAGAAGTTGTGTATGAGCTGACTCCGGATGTCCTCCTCCTCCTCCTCCTCCTACTCACTTGCCTCGTGACCAAGCCCTTCATCCTCCACGGGTGGATGTTTCAGCTCATCCGGATCCAGGATGAGTAGCACTGCCTTCTCCACTGCCATGTTGTGCAGCATGCAGCACACGAGGAAGATGTTGCAGACCTTTGCCGGTGCATATGGGAGGGACCCGCCTGTCTTGTGAAGGCACCGGAATCGGCTCTTCAGGAGGCCAAACGTCCTCTCAATCACTCGCCTGGTCTGCCCGTGTGCATTATTATAACGTGATCTGCAGCTGATCTTGGGTTGCGGAGAGGCGTCATCAGCCATGGCATGTTGGGATAGCCAGAGTCCCCTACATGGAAACATCATGTAAAGAAGTGGGTCAGGATATGCCGTAAGATACAAAGATACGGCAACACACAGGAGAAACAGAGTATATCCACCAACAAGACATGCTCGTTCGTTGTGCAGCCGTAGCATCATTTGTGGCACCCTGCTACGCCTCATGATGTAGGCATCGTGTGCTGACCCTGGAAAACGTGCACAGACATGGGAGATCAGCATGTTAGCAAGACACACCACAAGGGCATTAATGGAGTGGTAATGTTTACGGTTGCGATAGGCTACCTCCTGTGCCTGTGGTGGTACCAAAGCCACATGTGTCCCATCAATGGACCCAATTACATGGGGCATCCCTCCCAGGGCATAGAAATCACCCTTGACACCTGTCAACTGCTCAGGAGTCGGAAAATGGATGAATTCATCTAGGTGCTCCAACATGGCTTCTAAAACATCATGCAGGACTTGGCTGAACATCGTCTGAGAAATGCCACGGACATCAGCTATGGTGAATTGAAATGTACCGGTGGCAAAAAAATGTAGGGCTGCCATCACCTTCATCATGGGGGTCAGCGCTGTAGGATACCTGTGTCGCGGTTGGAGGTGTGGTGCCAGCTTGGCAGTAAAGTCAATCAACTGTTGAGAGAAACGGTAACGTCTTATGCAGTCATGTTCCCTCATGGCACCCAAGTCTGGCATTGGTCGGGGGAGAGGCGGTGCCCTGTAGAAAATTAGAATGAATAACGAAGAGTGAAAACATGACAACATCAATGTCAATGAAGTGAGCCCATGCTCAACTGTTAATACACATCTGCTTAATACAGAGTCTGGTCTGTGCAATACATCCAGGACACGTATGCCAGCCAGGTGATACTCCTACGAAAAGCCAGATACAACTATTGATTGGCAAGTCTACATGACATGCCCTGAAACGAGCTGTGGGCCAGTGTAAGTGAACAGCCATAGACATCACAGGAGTGACATACATCCACATATCTGCATTTGAAGGATGTTATCTCATACAGACAGCTGACGGCAAGCTAGACGCACAGGTCACATGGAAGGTCAAATGTACAGATCACACACATTGCGATGAAGGGGTACACGGGAAAAATGAAAACACAGACATTGAGACAACGCAGATATGTCCTCATGTCAAAATCCCATGTTCAATGCATACAGACACACGTTACGTGGGATTCCACATGTGGCATGGTGTTTGGAGATGTGTGCCATGCCCATCTACACACCGTCACATGTTGGATGTAGCAACAGCAGATGCAGTTGACGGGACACCAACTGCCAGCTCATGGGAACACATGACACACACATGACATAGTCACGTCGTGGCACGCTGGTCGTTCTATGTCAGTTATTAGTGTCCCTGTCCCTGGCATCAGGCGACAGTTGCGGGTGTTGGTGACTGTGCCATACCAGTGATGCTGTGCTTGACACGTTTGGACTACATGCACACATGTGCAAAGTGTGAAGGGGAAGTGTGCCACATAGTGCCACATCACACATGACATGTGTACACAGGTCATCACACATCTATTGTGCTCAAACATGAGGAGACATGTGCAATATCACTGCCTGACACACCTAGGCCCTGCACATGAAGGACATAAATGACAATGACTAGATGTACAGCCTTTTGCGAGTCTGAGACCTCCATGGATTTCGTGTGTGCCCCCTATCACCAGTGTAAGCATGTGAAACGCACCATACACACGCTCTGAGGGCGTGTACGGTCCGTATCACTATAGTAGTGTTGCTGTAGGAGCACGTGTGTTACAGGACGTACACACGTACGTGTACTACCTCAGTACACGTACGTGTAGGCACTGGGAGTACACGTAAGTGTACTACCAGTGCCTACATGTACGTGTACTGAGGTAGTACACGTATGTGTACTCCCAGTGCCTACACGTATGTGTACACATACGTGTACTACCTCAGTACACGTATGTATGCTCCCAGTGCCTATGCGTACGTGTACTGAGGTAGTACACATACGTGTACTACCAGTACCAACATGTACGTGTACACGTACGTGTACTCCCAGTGCCTTCGCATCGGTGTACTGAGGTAGTACACATATGTGTACGTGTACGCGTAGGCAATGGGAGTACACGTACGTGTACACGTACATGTAGGCACTGGTAGTACACGTACGTGTACCACCTCAGTACACGTACGTGCACTACCAGTGCCTACACGTACGTGTACACGTACGTGTACCACCTCAGTACACGTACGCATAGGCACTGGGAGTACACGTACGTGTACACGTACGCGTAGGCACTGTAGGGAAAGTACGTGTACTGAGGTAGTACACATGCGTGTACTACCAGTGCCTACACGTACGTGTACACGTACGTGTACTCCCAGTGCCTACGCGTACATGTACTGAGGTAGTACACTTACGTGTACACGTACGCGTAGGCACTGGGAGTACACGTATGTGTACTACCTCAGTACACGTACATGTACTCCCAGTGCCTACGCGTACGTGTACTGAGGCAGTACACGTACGTTTACACGTACGTGTAGGCACAGGGAGTATACGTACGTGTACACATACGTGTAGGCACTGGTAGTACACGTACGTGTACTACCTCAGTACACGTACACATAGGCACTGGGAGTACACATACGTGTACACATACGTGTAGGCACTGGCAGTACACATACGCGTAGGCACTGGGAGTACACATATGTGTACTACCTCAGTACAAGTATGTGTATTCCCAGTGCCTACATGTATGTGTACTGAGGTAGTACACGTACGTGTACTACCAGTGCCTACACATACGTGTACACGTGCATGTACCACCTCACTACACATACGCGTAGGCACTGGGAGTACACGTACATGTACACGTACGCGTAGGCACTGGGAGTACACGTATGTGTACTACCTCAGTACACGTACGTGTACTCCCAGTGCCTACGCGTACGTTTACTGAGGCAGTACAAATACGTGTACACGCACGTGTAGGCACAGGGAGTATACGTACGTGTACACATACATGTAGGCACTGGTAGTACACGTACGTGTACTACCTCAGTACACGTACACATAGGCACTGGGAGTACACGTACGTGTACACATACGTGTAGGCACTGGTAGTACACGTACGTGTACTACCTCAGTACACGTACACATAGGCACTGGGAGTACACGTACGTGTACTACCTCAGTACAAGTACGTGTACTCCCAGTGCCTACGTGTATGTGTACTGAGGTAGTACACGTACGTGTACTACCAGTGCCTACACATACGTGTACACGTGCATGTACCACCTCAGTACACATACGCGTAGGCACTGGGAGTACACGTACATGTACACGTACATGTAGGCATCCGGAGTATACGTACGTGTACTACCTCAGTACACGTACGTGTACTCCCAGTGCCTACGCGTACGTGTACTGAGGTAGTACACGTACATGTACTACCAGTGCCTACACGTACGTGTACATGTACGTGTACTCCCAGTGCCTACGCTTACTGTTGGACCCGGCCTCGTGGCGTGGTCCTTAACCCCCTGGATTGTGCCCGTTCCCCGCCCCGGCCTTCACGGGCCACCCGTCTGAACTGCACCAAGGCCCTTCACCCGGAGCTGCACGCGGTCGCATACTCCTCGTGGCTCCGCCATTTTGTTGGCATCCACGTCACACTGTGCACCAGCCAGCGCGACCCCGCTCAACCCGGCCTCGACCCCAGCGAAGCCCCGACATCGAGGCACCACGAACTGGCCAGGGGGTGCCGCAGGAACCATTCATCGCCCCCGGCGGAGGACAGTATCGATGGGACCCCCAACTGTCCTCCCCTCTCGAGGTGTGATCGCCCTGCAACTCCCTTGGGCCTGGCGCCTCTCCTGCTGGGCGTCTGGCCACCTCCACCCGGCCACTCCGCCCCCCCGGGCGCATAGGTCCGGACATCAAAGGGCTCCAGACCTATATCTGGGGCGACCCCACCACAGATCGGCAGTTGTATCCCGGAGTCGAGAGCCCTGCTGATTGAATCGCGGCTGACCCTACGGAGAAGAACTCTTGTCGGAACCATCACGAGCCCTGCTGACTGCGTCGCGGCTCCTTCTTGTGAACAATCTGAACCACCTGGAACATCGGAGCCCTGCTGACGCTGTCGCGGCCCAACCTCGCTGAAACCTTCCTCGGAGCCCTGCTGATGACGTCGCGGCTCGAGCTGAGCAGAAACCATCTTGAGAGCCCTGCTGATTGAATCGCGGCTCTCCACGAACTGTACGCCAGAGCCCTGCTGACGCCGTCGCGGCTCGACCCCTCCGAGATCGGAGGTCCTCCAGCTTGAGGATAAGAACTGGGCCCCAGGTACCCTCGTACCGCATTCCTGCCAAAGACTGTCCCGCTACCCCTACCCTTCCAAAGAGACATTGAGACTTTTGGTGGATCCCTCGATCCCTTCGTGTAAATATTGAACCCATAACCTTTTATTGCTGATAAAGAATTGCTTGTCGTAAAGACAACCTCCTTGAGTCCTGTGTGGTGGTGTTACTGTGCTAGTACGTGATAGGAGAAGGATCTCTCAGGAGACTTCTCGGCAGCACTCGGCTACTTCGTGCAGTGTGAGGGCCCCCCTTGGTAGTCTCGCCGACTCCTCGGGGTCCGCCTTCCAACACTTACGTGTACTGACGTGGTACACGAACGTGTACACGTACGTGTAGGCACTGGGAGTACACGTATGTGTACCACCTCAGTACACGTACGCGTAGGCACTAGGAGTACACGTACGTGTACACGTGCGTGTATGCACTGGTAGTACACGTATGTGTACTACCTCAGTACATGTATGTGTAGGCACTGGGAGTACACATACGTGTACTACCACAGTACACGTAAGTGTACTCCCAGTGGCTTTGCGTACATGTGAAACGCACTGTACCTGTGTGGGGATTTGAAAATTACATAGGGGACACATAAGGGACAAGTTTTACGCCATAAATGCATGCTGTTTGTCATGGATACCGAGTATTCTGGCCCTGAAAAGTCAGTTGGCCACAAAATACATTGTTGCAAAGTGGTTGTTGACTTGACATGATGCTGCTAATTTGAACCATGCAAATGCTGTCACTGGTGTATGTTTAAAGGGATTGACTGTGCCCCTTTTTTGAGACTGTCACTTCTGGCATAGTGTCCAGGTTTGACAGACATGCAATGTTGTTTTGAGTAGGCCTGGGTGAAAATTTCGTTCCGTTCGCGGAAATTGCGATAATTTGACATTTTCGCGTTCCGCGGAGAGCGCCAAAATGTCAAAAATTCCGATTTCCGCAGCTTGGCGATAATTTGTTTCTTGCTCGCGCTGTAAAATAATACATTCTCGCGCGCGCGCGATCGTCTTACCTGAATCCCTGCGTTCGCCGACAAGTTTTCTTGATCCGGTCGCGTTCTCCATGAGATGTTGTATTGTTTTCAGCCATTTGCGCTGTCTCGCGACAGTTCGCGCCCGCAGTGACGTCATGCGTCGCGCGATCACGTCTTTCTTCTCGCGATCATGCACCGCGAGACAACTCAAAACAAGATGGCCGTGCCCGCAAGCAACCACATGGGTAAGTTGGCGACCCGCAACCATGCAGAAAATCTCGCGAACATGCCGGAAAAGAACTTCCGCATCTTCGCGATATTTCCGCTTGTTTGCGATAATTTTAAACATTTTCGCGAAAGTTAATTTCGCAAATTCCGCCCACCCCTAGTTTAGAGTGGGTCCCGGGGGGACTGGCTTATGTCTCTCTTGCAGAGCATAATGTAGTTAATGTGTGCACTCCTCACTTGCATTGTGCTTACTGTGACATTCACTGCATAGTGCATGGCACATTCAGACTGGCTAATCCTTTGGCCCTTTTTTGTTCTATTGTCCTGAGGTTATTCAGTGGTCTCCCCGGTGTGACAGGTGACTGTACCCACAGATGTGTGTGAGTTGAGTGGAGCTGTGGTGAGAGTGTCCAAATGATGTGTACGCCCCCTGGACATTGATGTGTGTGAATGTTTCTTGTCATGTGGGTGAGTGTCTATGTGGAGTGTTGCACCACAGCTGCATGGAGGAGGCAACAACTCTACCCATCTGATGTGAAAAGTAAGCCGTGCTGTGTGTCTGACTTGCTGAGCTAGCCCCACACCTGTGACACCCCACAGGCAAGTGGCACATGTGCAGAGTGAGGTTTGTATCCGCTGTTGCCAATGGCAGGTGATTGATCTGTGCCTGTGTGTGTCTGTGTACTCTGCTGAGGTTGCGTCAGTGGCCTGGGGCATGTGACTGCTTTGAGGTGCTGTCCATCAGCACAGTGTGTGCCATGATCAGGGAGTGTGTCGCATCCCTCATGCTACCTGTGTCCTTTCAATGCCATATAGTGCATTGGGGCTTCCACAGAGGCTAATGTCCCTATGACAAAGGTTCTATTCGTTGGCAGCATACTATGCCCTGTTCAACATATCAAAGATGTTCAAATGTGTGTCTCTGTGACATGGAGCAGGTGTAGTGATGTTGTCTCACTTTGTCATCCTCACAGGTAACTGCCTACGAGAAGGGGAAGATATGGAAGCGGGCCGTCAGGGCTGTGATATCGGTGGAGGGTCGCAGTCGGCGCCTAGCCCAAGTGAGGAAACACTGGCAAGACATCAGGTGCTGGACCCGGAGGATCGCCCGGGTCCAGCGGGTCCAGCTGAGGGACTCACCTCCGCGCCCCCACGGCAGGCGCCGATGCCTGACCCACCAGATGAAGCGTGTCCTGGCGGTGGTCTTCCCTGACATGGATAGGCGGTTATAGGAGAGACAGCAGCAAGGAGGGGGTAGGTACATGTGTGTTTGTTGTGTGTCACCAGCTTTTGGAAGTGCTCAGTCGCCTGGATACACTGCCAGGGTTTATTTGTGCAGTGCATATTCTGTTCCCCCAAGTCAACCGGTGCTGTTCTTCCTCCCTTCCCCTCCTTAACATGTGTTCCCTGGTCTGTGTGTAATCACTATTGCACATGGTCATCTAGGTCATCTAGGTCATCTGCCAGTTCATCCAAGTGCACATTGCTTTCTGCATCATGTGTGGGGGTGGTCTGTGACATGTGTTGGTAACTTGACTGTGCCCTGTCCTGTTCAGTCATTTGGGGGTCCATATTTGTTGGCACTGATGCTGAGTCTCAACATAGGAGTGTGAGGTTTCAAATGAACAGATTTGCAGCATGCATGACCGATGTTGTGGCCTCAGACATGATGTGCATGAGTGGGTGATATGTAGAGTGCCGGGACGGTTGCTCATGTTAAAGTCAGATCATTCCAGGACCATGGAGCAGTGTGCCCACTACACTACAGTGCCCTGAGACACCCTTGCCTCGGAATCATGTGTGTCATCCAACACTGTGCCCATTCTCTGTGTGTTCAGCATAGGTTGGCCTCTGTGGCATTGTTCCCTGGCCTCATTTGTATTTATCTAAAGTGTGCTACATGTGTCCACTGGACAGGGTGCCCCATTTGGCTTGTACTTCCTCACACTGGGCAGTGCCTGTGTGTCTATGTACAACTATCTGTTGATGTTTGTTTGTCACAGATATGTGTTGGCAGCCTCACAAGGTGATGTGGAGTACATTCAGGAGATCTTGATGTACATTTTTGTAAACCCAAATTAAGAGATGTAACTTCTTGATCTGTCTCAATCACATTATCTCAGGTATGGGGGGTTTGTGCGGGCAAGGCCTACATGTCCAAACCCTATGTCTCCTTGTCAGGTGTGACCTGTGTGTGATAATTGTCTGGACAGACTCTCAACATGCAGTGACCCAGTCATTTTGTGCAGGGTTTAATGTTTGTGCTTTACAGCATGTGTCAAAAGTTAAAATACATGGTCCATGCTCATCCATTTTTGGCACCAGTGTGTGGTCCAGATGCTATGTAGTTTGGTCTTTGTGTGCTGACATCTGTGTGGACATTCTTGGTTCCCATGAGGGTGTCTCCTCAGTGCAGGTTCTCCTTATTCCGACACAATTGCAGGCACATTAGCTAATGCATTGTCCTGTGTTTGGACATGTGTGCCACTCCACATGACAGGCAGTGGGTCAGATGTGTTGCCAACTGTGTCATCATGGTGCGGATGGCTATGTCACAGGTGGCATGATTCAAGTTGTTAGTCAAGAAGTCTTGTACCTTGGCACTCACTACACTTGTCAACATGTCTCAATTTTTTCAATGCTTGACTTTGATGTTTTGTTGTGAAGGACAATAATGTGCCTGCATGACAGATGTCTCCCAAGGAAATGCACAAGAAACCACCTTTACACTTTCCGGGGACACGCTGGCACATTTTAAAGGAAGGCACAGGTCGAATGACACTTGTTTTCAGATTATACATATATATGTTCCCACAGTGTGGTTGCATTTGGGTAAGTCCTTGGTTGTTGCTGATACCAACTTACGAGTGTCAAGTCATCCAGACCACCGTGGTGCCATGTATATGTACTTACTGAAACCCCATTTCTTTCTAACGGTGGCTTCTTTGAATAAGGCTGCCAGCTCATACAATGACTGTGTAAATGTAGTTTTGTGTGCACCTACTTATGTGACTTCTTTTATACTGGCACATGTGTGTTCTGTCCACAAAGTGGCACATTCACATTCTAAACATGTAGATTGTGTAAAGTGGTGTGATTCCCAATGTATTTAGTTTGGGTTTCCTAAGTACTTACAGTTGTCTGAGTGTGGGGACACCTTCAGCATTGAGGTCTGTTATTTAGCCTTGGGTGCACCAATCCTTTTTCTTTTACAGTAAACAAGAGGTGGCATGCCTTTATAGTATTGCGGTGCTCAACTGTTCCCAGACACTAGAATCTCAGTTTAATTCTAAATCAAGTTTTTGGCTGTTGTGTCCTATTTTTCCTTGTTTCCAAGTGGCATGGTGGGTCAGCCAACTGGGGAGTACAGGGCTTACATATGTGCGGAGTATTCTAGATGTTACTCAAGATGCATTGCCTGATATGCACTTTGACCTATTTTGTTTGGACTCATGTGTCAGATGTATACAGGTGACTGATTATTTTCTGTATCTTCACCTTGCCCACAGCATCATCGGAGGACACCGAGGGAGACACCCGCCCGGACCTGGAGGAGGGATCCAGCACCAGTGTCACCACTGCTGGTGAGTCTGCGGGAGCAAGTGGCACGGAGGGCGAGGGGAGTCAGGCGGAGGACCTGTCTGGTGGCGACAATGACTACGATGCTGACGGGTCTGATGCTGAACTCCTCGAGGGGGCGGAGGCTGCTACTACACCTGGCAGCAGCACAACATCTGTCACCGCCCCCTCCATTCCCATCACCGCCCTCCAGGTTGCTCCGGTCCCTTCTGTCCGTGCAGGGCACCACCATGTCTCCTTCGTGCAAGGCACCGCACTCCCTCCCCCTGTCCCACCTGCCGCCCTCACTGCAGAGTCTGTGGACATTCAGCAGCAGTTGCAGGTTGGCCAGACATCGATGCTGAATATCCTCCATGGCCACACCAGACTGCTGACACAGAAGGTGTCGTTCATGGAGGGCATGTCAGCAGCGATGTCTGACCAACGGATGTTGCTGAGGTCCATGGACTCTTCACTGACGGCAGCAGTGAGTCTCCTGCAGCGCTTCGTCCCCCTCTACCCCTGCGCCATCCACACTTCCCACTCCCATGCACACCCAGACATTCCCAAGCACGCACCCCACCAGACACAGGCAGCACACAAACACGTAAGGGCAGGTGCACACCTCCTGGCACGCACACTCAGGGGGATAATGGCACACCCACTGGGTCTGGGGCACACGGGCATACACGCAGCCACAGTCTGAGTCCGCATGCCTCACTACCCAGTCCCTCCAAAGGCACTCCCCTCGGCTCTCCTGCCGCACAGTCTGACAAAGAGAGCTACATGGTTGTTCTGGGCCTCAGCCCCACAGGCTCACCAGCCCGCAAACGGGCAAGGCACTCCACGGGTAGGGGAGTTGTGTCCCCCCTGTCCACCCCCTCCCCCAGTAGCGCTGCACCCCATCTCTCTGACCCCCCCTCCTTTGTGCCTGTGGTTTCTTCGGGTGCAGGGGATACTCTGGACACCCTGGCAGAAGTGTGCAGCGCCGCGCTCTCCTCCACCTTTCGCACTGCCCCACCCCCTGTGGTGGAGGCGTCCAGCTCTGCACCCACCACACCTACCCTTACACCTCCTGTCCCTGCGGTGCCTGGTCCTTCCCCACATGATGCCCCCCCAGTCGACGAACCTGAGGGTTCTAATGTGTAGGCAAGCTAGGAGAGACGCTTGGCCATGTGTCCTCCCCAAGGACTTCTGATGTGGACTGGCCATTGGCCTTTGTAAATAGTGTCCTTTAAGAATTTTTAATGTAATGCTGAATAAAGCATTTTCTTTTTCCTTTGAACACTATTGCATTTCAGGTATTGATGTTGGTGCTGATGCTCCAGGAGTTGGGGTTGTGGTAATGTGTTATGTTTCAGGGAATTGTTGTAGTCTAATGCTCATGGGGTGGACCATGGTATATGCGTGCCATTGCAAGGTCTCTGCAAAGAATCTTTGGTCGTGTGTGCTATTTGTGTTTGGAGACATTGTCCCAAGGGGTGTTCCTTCCTCTGTGGCACCTGACATCTTCCCTGCAGGGAGTAGCACAATTGTCTACATTTCCTTTGTTGGTGACGGATCCCTTCAACTATGGCCATGCCTGCTCAGCAATGTCTCCGGCTGCATCGTCTGTGACATCCTTGCTAGTCACTGTACTTGTGTATTGAGTATGTTGCCATGCCTTCATGGAGAAATTGTCCCTTTTCCGCACTATGCATGTGGGTAATCCTAGCCGAGCACACATATGGTACTTGTTCTGCAGGGTATTTGGGCACCTGACTCACAATTGTGGGCATTGTATCTGTGGGAACTCCACCCTATTCCGTCCATGAGAGACAACATCTTGGTGGCTGTCCCACACCTGTACATTCCTATCAGTCCTGGGATGTGCGTGACAGTGTGTGTTCCCTTTGGCTCTCTTAGTTTAGTAGGCATTGACATGACTATACAGTCTTGTGGCATGATTTCTGTGTGTGTATTGTGCTGCATCCGCCAGGGGTGGGTATGCATGTGTCATTTGTCCTCACACCCACATGTGGTGTGTCATGCAGTGGGTGAAAGACATCCATCCTCATGGGAGTGGGACACTGCTGTCAGTGATGTGTTGTTATGGCACTATCAACATATTTGAAAATTAGGGATGCATACATACACCCATTAGTTGTGGTCAGCTGATAATGATGTACACCCCCCATGTCGCTGTCCACTGCTGGGAGTGATACGCACCCACCCCTCACATATCTCTGTCCACTGCTAGGAGTGATAGGCACGCACCCCCATGTCTCTGTCCACTGCTGGGAGTGATAGGCACCCACCCCTCACATGTCTCTGTCCACTGCTGGGAGTGATATGCACCCACCCCTCACATGTCTCTGTCCACTGCTGGTATTCCTCTGCACCCACACCTCACATGTCTTTGTCCACTGCTGGGAGTGATAGGCACCCACCCCCATGTCTCTGTCCACTGCTGGGAGTGATATGCACCCACCCCTCACATGTCTCTGTCCACTGCTGGTATTCCTCTGCACCCACACCTCACATGTCTTTGTCCACTGCTGGGAGTGATAGGCACCCACCCCCATGTCTCTGTCCACTGCTGGGAGTGATATGCACCCACCCCTCACATGTCTCTGTCCACTGCTGGTTTTCCTCTGCACCCACACCATCACATGTATTTGTCCACAGCTGGGAGTGATAGGCACCGAGCCCTTACATATCTCTGTTCACTGCTGGGAGTGATATGCACCCACCCCTCACATGTCTCTGTCCACTGCTGGTATTCCTCTGCACCCACACCTCACATGTCTTTGTCCACTGCTGGGAATCCTAGGCAGCCACCCACCCACCCACCCGCACCCTTGGTGCAGTACACTGCTGTCCTGGCCATGAACACACCCCAATATACTGGTTATATGCTGGACCAGGCCCTAAGCCAATATTCGTGGCGTGTGTAAGCCTTGTATCACAAATGTACTGGTGCCCTAGGGGTACGGGTGCTGCGGTCCGTACCCCCGCATTCATAGGTTGGGTACGGTTCGTACCACGTGTACCCCTCCATCACCACTACAATGGTGGTACGGGCCGTACCCACGCTCTGAGGGCGTGGGTACGGCGCGTACCCCTCCATCACCACTACAAGGGTAGTGCGGGCCATACCCACGCCCTCAGAGCGTGGATACGTCCCGTACCACCATTGTAGTGGTGACGGAGGGGTACGCGCCGTACCCACGTCCTCAGAGCGTGGGTACGGCCCGTACCACCATTGTAGTGGTGATGGAGGGGTACGTGCTGTACCCATGCCCTCAGAGCGTGGGTACGGACCGTACCACCATTGTAGTGGTGATGTAGGGGTACGTGCCGTACCCACGCCCTCAGAGCATGGGTGCGGCCCATACCACCATTAAAGTGGTGATGTAGGGGTACGTACCGTACCCACGCCCTCAGAGAGTGGGTACGGCCCGTACCACACGTACCCCTGCATCACCACTACAATGGTGGGTGTGAGTACGGCCCGTACCACCATTTTAGTGGTGACGGGTACACGTACACGCCCCTGCCATTGTAGCGGGACGCAGGGATTGGTGGACACGTCCCCCGAAGTGACCAGACCCTGGAGGTAATGTATGTACAGTATATGGTATTTTTAAAATTAGGTAGAGGTTATGTTTCCTGCCCCTCGCCCCCCCCTTTGCCCCTGGGTGTTGTTCTGACCTTCTGCAGCGTGCGCAGCGGTTTCGGTGCACCAGGTCGTAGGTTAGGATGACACGTAGGATGGGGTCCATAGCTGTCCGTTGCGTACCGGTGCTCCTTCTTCGCGTTGTCCTCAATTTCCTTTGAGTTTTTGGCTGCCGTAAAAAATGAGCCGTGCGGAGTGACGTAGGCACGAATCGTACTTCCTGGTCCGTAAAACGCTGCCTGACTCCGTCCGGACATCACGTACGCGATGTCCTGGATCAGAATTGTGGGTATTTTTTTGCCGCACGTGGTTTTTTACGAATCATACGGAAATTGTATTTCTGTATGATTCGTACTTGCTGGTTTGTAAGGAGGATATACCGGGTACGAGTCGTACGGAGAATACGCTCCGTACGACCATTCGTACCCGGGTTTTGCAGGATTGGAATCGACACCAAAATAGAGAAATCATGCCAGAAAAAAAAAGAAAAAGAAGACAACAGAGAAAGGAGAGTTACTTGAAGAAAAATCAATAACAAGTATTGAATGAACAAAATAATGTGGCTAAAAAGAAAAAATCTTCTGGTAAGATCACAAAGCAATTTATTAAAAATGTTTGTAGGACCAGACAGAATGTACAGAATGCTGAAACCTCTGAGAATGCTTCAACTAGAAAAAAAATTCAAAATAATAGGAAAAGCAAAAAAGCAAATGGACAGTCAAAGGAGACGAAGTATGGTAAAAGAAGGCAAAATGAGTATAAGGAAATGCGCAAATAAATATTTTACAAGAGAGTAGTACATAATTTGCTGAAAGATGTGAAGAAATATAAAAAGAGAGATCTATTTTATAAAAAGAAGAAGCATATTGAAAACAATGTTGAAAAGGCTATTGAAGTAAAAAAGAAACTATTTATTGTATTATTAAACAGAATTCGATCACCAGATAAACCAATCCATTTAATGAAGGCCAAAATTAGGAGGAAAAGAGTAATTAATAGAACACATTTTTGTGCTTTTTTTGGGAGAATGGAAACACAGTTCCAGTTCAGAGCCTTTCTTTAATGAGGAGAGTTATTTACAGAGCATTAATTTATTGCATGCAGTTGACACCAGTGGTCGAGGTTATGAGGTTAGAGATGGTTGTCCAATTGACAAAGAGAAAATGGTTGAAAGAAATCAGAAGAAGTGATAGCTGATGAAGTTCTAGGGAGACGTCCTAAACACCCTGTGTACACTTGGGATAGCAGTAGTATTTGTAGTGTACAACAAGAATCTATTGATAAATTATGTAGTTTTTTACGAGCATATAGTAAAAAAAGTGTTAAACAAAAGATTAAGGTGTTGCAAGGACTAGACCCTTGCAGAGTGAGAAAAAATACTGGTTTGCAAGGTCATTCTCTGGCTTGACTTTCTAGGAAAGTTTATCAAAGTGTTTTTCACCATTTCAGGATGTTGGCAGTACATCATACTCAAATGCAGAAGTTAGTGAGAAGATTGTATTATGCAAAAAGTCCAGCACTAAAGTTAAATGAGTTGAACAGTGCTCTTTTGCGTGGGTCAGTATCAGATGTGAAGAAGGTTTGTGATGATATTGAGTTTTGTTACTTTGGTCCTAAGCAAGAAAGTGCAGAAACTGACACATTAGTAGAACACAATGTTGAAGACAATGTAGAACCCGTGATTACAAAAAATTTTTAAGATCAAATCACAAAGTTTAAGGTAATTTCAGGTGAAAGACCAAATGTTTCTTGTATTTGTTGTCGGCGAAGTCACTATAAAAATTAGACTAGGAGTGTCAATCTGTATTTAAAAAGAGAAACAGAAAATAATGATAAGTGGAAGGAATTTGCAACTTATTTGTTGGTAGAGGATTGTTTTGATTTGGGATCTGAGCAGCGTATTTGCAAACATTGTTATAACAAATTAGATGAGAATAAAATGCCTGCTAGAGGTGTTCATAATAATCTAGAGTTGGTTGCTATTCCTCCAGAGCTGATAGATTTAAATTTGTATGAGTCTATTCTCATTCAATGTGTGCACCCGTTTCAGGCTATTGTTCGTATGGAGCCTAAAACAGGTAAATTACCTCCATCAGAGTTACAAAGAGGACTGAAAGGAAGAGTTGTGTATTTACCGTTAGATTTGAAGAAAAACATTGAAACTATTGGTGTAGACCATGCAGAAAATGAACCACTAGTCATTCTAGTTAATGGTGTTCCTACTAAGAATAAGAAAATCTGGCAAGAGTTAGTGGATGTTAGAAAAGTGCAAAAGGCATCATTGTATCTGTTAAAAAATAATGAGTACTATAGAAATGTGTTTGTAGGAGAAGAAGAAATAGATTTAGCAGAAGATACTGAAATATTAAGTGGACAAATTGAAAAAGTGGACATGTCCAGATGTGAAAAAAATGTATGAACGTTACAGTGTACATCCACTTCATTCCAAAGAGGTGATGGGGAATACGATTGAGATGTTCCAAATGAAAAAAGCAAGAGGAAGTCCCATGAGTGTATGGGAAGAGAGCTTGGAAGCTCGTTGTTTCCCGCAGTTGTTTCCAAAAGGAAAAGGTGTATGATATGATGAACGTCCTGTGCAGATTCCTGCATCTGAATATCGGACAACAAGATTATATACAGAAGATCCAAAATTTTGACAATGTATCCCTTATATGTTTCATCTTTTGTTTGAAAGTGACTTGTCTGGACTTTCATATGCAGTAAATCACATTTTAAAAACTGGAATGCACCTGCAAAATGTAATTGCAAAGGATTTTATGGATAAAGTGCATCAGAGAGATGATCATTTAGAATCTCAGTTGATTAATCTGATGGCATGTCAGTGTGGGACTAATGAATATTGGTACCGTCGTCATGGAGAACTGAAATGTATGCTACAGAACTTGGGAACTCCTACGTGGTTTGTTACACTAAGCTGTGCTAAGTATGCTTGGGATGATTTACTTGAATTTCTTCGAGAGGCAAATTCCAATAGAAAAAATATTGAATACAAGACACCTGGAGAATTGTGCTGTTTGGATCCAGTTAATGTATGCAGATATTTCAATCATAGATTTGGAGCTATGATGCCTTTCATCTGCATTAAAAAGAATCCTCCTCTTGGAGAAGTTGTGAATTTCTTTTGGAGAAAGGAGTATCAAGCAAGAGGTGCTCCTCATGTACATATGTTGTTATGGATCAAGGACGCCCCCAAATTTGGAACAGATTCAGATGAAACTGTTTTGTCTTTCATTGAAGATTATGTCACATGTGCCGTACCCAATAGCAGAGAAGATAAAAACTTAAAACAACAAGTCTTACGATTCCAAAGCCATAGGTGTGGAAAATACTGTTGACGAAAGTACAAGTCAAAGGATAAGCTCTATACCAAATGTCGTTTTGGATTTTCACGTCTTGTATTATCCAAAGGAAGAGTGAACAGTTTTATGTCAGCTATGCGACATACCATCACAAGAAAGTCTCCAAAAAATACCTACAACTTAAGAAGAAGCGAAGAGTCAAAATACATAAATGACTACAATCCAGTTATTTTATCCATGTGGAACGCTAACATGGATATTCAGTATGTTGCGGACAATTCCATTGCTGTTGCTCAATATGTAACGTCCTACATTACTAAATCAGAAAAGACGGAATTGAAAGAAATGTGGGAAGAGATTTCTCACGAGAAGACTCTAAGTAAGAAATTATACAGTTTCAGTTTGAAGATGTTATCGCATCGTGAAATTGGAGCATATGAATGCTCAGATTGGTTATCATCTACAAGTCTATACTCCAAAAGTAGAAGAATCATTTGGGTGAGTCTAGGTCTTGCAGCAATGCGAAATCGGGTACTGAAATCTGTTCAAGAAATTGAATATTTAGCAGAAAAAGAACCAGAAAGTACAGATATTTTGAAAACGAATATGTTGGACACATATTACCCAAACAGAAGTCATCATCTTGAGAACATGTGTCTCTATGAAGTGCTGCAAAACAAGACTTTTAAACGGAATACTACAGAGAACATCAATGATGGAAAATATGCAGTGATTGGTTCCGAAGGATGTCTGGTGAAACAAAGTAAAGGAAATGTAATTAATCACAGGAAACTGAGTTGCGACACTGCTGACAAAAGGGAATTTTACTATTTAGCCCTTTTGCAAATGTTTAAACCGTGGCGTTCAGAAATGGAATTACTTGGAGATTTTAAGAGCTATGACGATTAATTTAATGCTTGTAAAGATACCATACAATGCAGTGCTTTTGCAAATTATGTCAAAATGTTGAATGATGAAATTGATCAAGAAGCTACAATTGCAGCTGAGATTGCTGTAGACAGTTCTCAAGACAATCAAAGTTCTGCTGCACTGAGTCAAGATCCACTAGGACAACCAATTGTTGAAAATGAAGCAGCAATTGCCATGAATGAGGTGGAAACAGCAATGTATCAAGCTCAAGAAGATGTAATACAGTTAGGAAACTTGAAAGAACAACTAAATGTTTAACAGAAACCAATATATCAACAAGTGAAAGAGCAGATTGACCATGGATTACTTCATGAAAAGAAAGGATGCTCATGTACATCATTTCAACCAATCCAAATATATGTGAGTTGTCAAGCTGGAACAGGAAAAAGTTTCTTAATTAAAGTAATTACAAGTTATCTGCAGACAACAACTGAGTTGCATTTGTCTTGTGTTGTCACTGCTCCAACTGGGTTGGCAGCACATAACATTAAAGGAATTACTTTACATCGTTTACTAATGCTGCCAGTAGAGCATGAGAAAAAATTGGAATACCGCAAGCTATCTGCAGAAGCTTGTTGTGAAGTTTCAAGAGTCCTGAAGAAAATGAAACTTCTCATTATTGATGAGGTAAGCATGGTCTCAAACTTGATGCTTGCCTTTGTGCATTTAAGAATGCAGCAAATTCTAAAAACAGAGTATGACGTTTTATTTGGAGGAAAACACGTCATATTTTTTGAAGAGCTACTGCAACTGACTCCAGTAAAAGGACAACCGGTATTTAAAACACTTGCGCATGAAGATACCAGAAAGTCTCTTGGCAGTGTTGGTAATGTGAACATTTGGAGTAATTTTGAATACAAAGAACTGACAACAAATATGCGACAGGCAAATGATGCTGAATATGGAAGTATTCTTCAAGATATAAGAATTGGAAAATGAAGAAATTGTAAAAATGGAAGCCATCGATAAAATACAGCCTGAAGGAATCACTATTATTTTGAAGGGAAAGTTGAGATCAAAACTGGATTGTTTAGAAAAAAAATATCTAAAACAGCTGGTTTAGAAAAGACACTATATGCATGTGTAAACTGTCGGGTAATTTTAAGGTGAAATTTGGATGTAGAAAAAGGTTTAGTTAATGGAGCAATGGGTAAATTGGTGGATTTTGTTAATTATCAGAAAAAAGAAGGAATTGAATTTTTAAATTAAATTTGATCAGATTGAAGAAGTTAAAGAAATTGGTCGATGTTCAGTTTGTTTTTTGCTTGTTAAAGATTTATATGTCCGCAGGAAACAATTTCCATTTTCTCTGGCATACGCAGTGACTATTCATAAATCTCAAGGATTAAGTGTACACAGTGCATTGGTGAACATTGGATCTACCGTATTTAAAGAGGGTATGGCATATGTTGCTTTGTCGCGAGTCAGAACATTATCTGGTTTGTTTTTGATTGATTTTGATGAGACAAAGGTTACTGCAGATGCAAACTGTGTAAAAGAGTATAATAGGTTAAGAACGGCGTATGCACAAAATTTAGGTCAATATACTGTATTTGAAAAGCATGTGGTTGGTCGAAAAAGAAGGTTTGAGAATATCTGGTGTGAAGGTGTAGAGAAGGGAAAAGAACAAGATAATGTTGTGATAGCAAGTAAAAAGAAAAGGACACTATTGAAGAGATTGTTGGTTATCAGTTTGAAAATAGTTCTGGTGTCAACTGCTATGCTAATGTAGTGGACAATGTTGTTTTATATCTTGAAGGTTTGCAAGAACAAATTATGCAGAATCGGGAAAAAGGATTTTGTTCTTTGTTGCATTCTGTTGATGAAAAATTGACAACAGATACAAGTAAAACACAAACTGTTTCAGATGTTCGTAATCTTTTGGATGTGTGTTCTGGTTCTAATCACAGGCACAGTGACACAATTTAGACAAAATATCCAACAAGATGCTCAGGAATTTTTAATGTACATGCTTACCATTTTTGAAAATGAAGGTGTAGAAATAGAAAATATTTGTGGCCTTTGTTACAAATGGGAACATCATTGTGAAAATTGCATGTATACATCTAGCACTAATGTAGACACTGAAAGATTTCTGTATTTCACATTGCCAGACTATAAATCAGTGTCTTTCAATAAATTAGTTAAAGGTGCAAATCAAAACATGGAGTGTATCCAATGTAAATCAGAAATGTTATCCACATTATTTAAAAAAAAATATGGACAATACATAATTTTAATGATGCAACGTTGTACATCTGATGGAAGAAAATTGGATATTTCATTTAAGCAATTTGTAGCAACAAAACTATCAATATCAGGAAGGACTTTTGTAGCAATTGCAATAATTTTCCATGATGGTCCTTCCACCACATCTGGACATTACACTGCCTATCTAAAATGTGACAAAGGCTGGACACTTTGTAATGATTCCCAGTTGGTTTTCAAACAACGTTTGCCTAGGGAATTACCAAATTCCTACCTAATAAAGTCAAAGTTTTAGGAAGATAATTCACTCTCTGAGGAATTTATTATTATAATTTAATAGGATTACCATTGGACAATTTACATAAAAAGGAGTGCAAAAATACCATTTGGCCTCAAGGAAAGGAATATGTTTGAATTATGGACTTTTTCGTGCTCATTGACTCGGTGAATATTTTAAAGCGATAACATTTACAGTTTTTATAAGTTAATGTTATAAAATGTTGTTAGCCATAAGCATTTCATATATGTGTGATTTGTATTTTCTGGTATTTTACTGAGAATAGAATTATGTTTTTTTTTAAACAATCTTTTTGGTTGTTTTTTTTTGCCCGCTGTTATGTGATGAGTACGATTGAAATCACTATTTCTAGTGAAATTCAATATATTCTGAGAACAGCAAAAAAGGCAAACAAATTACTTTGTTTAAATTATGCTGTGTTCTTAAAAATGTATTATTATATGTTATAAGTATTTTTTCTTTTCTTTCACAGATCCTAATTCTAAAAGCAATTTACCCCAATTTACATTGCAAAAAACATCTGAAAAAAATTTGTACCATGTTTTATTTCTATTACTGTGAAGTTAAGTTTAACTAAGTATTAATATGTAAAATGGGCAGATCTGCAAGAAGCTACAACGTTTGAGTACGTTTTTCAAAACACCCTGTTTATACCTATGTAGTTTTTGAATCTCCCTGTCATAGGATATCATGTGACCTGCAAATAACCATATTTGAGTGGTTCATAATATTTCCCATTGTACCTATTGAAGGACCGCAATCATTTCATTCTTCTTTGAGCATCTTTGCAGACAAAACTCTGTGCTTACCTTCTATCATTCGCAATCAATTTTCCAAACAGAAATATGTCACTTTTTGTAACATAGTTATTGCGCAAGACACTCTTTCATATTTACAAAGAGAGGAGAAGGCACACTGTGTACCTTTTCTACTCCATGTAAATACAACCTCATCATACACACCACTTTGCGTTGAAAGGGCGTTCTATTAGTGTGGTTGTGCGTGATTGCACTGAATACTCATAGAACAAGACATATCTCCAGATTTATCAGAAATCATAAATATTGATATGTGTGTGAATCCTGCACCATTCTAAAATTGGTGTAGGAAAGCACAACAAGGAGAATTGTTTTCATTTCTCCTTATTTTTTAACCTTAAATGCATGCTAAAATGTTCAGCATACATTGAAGGAGAAAAATGTGTTTTCTGGTTGTTTTTGTTCAGGAAGGTGTGTCTTCCTGCACAAAAACAAACACCACATGACACAGATATCCTTGCACCATGGTGCAAGGGTGACTGTGTCACCACATGGCTGCAGTTTAAGCAGCCGTGCAGAGAGAAGCATAGATTTCCAACATATTTATGTACATATGTTGCATCCCTGTGCTTTGGAAGTACCACAGCACACTGCAGTTAAAGAGGTTACTGTATGATGCTGCAGCACTTCCTCATTGTTCTGCACTTATACATTCACCATACGCTACTAATGCATTCATTCAGTCAATTACATACTACAAATACATTCCTCTAAACTTTTACACACTAACAAAGAAATGTAGCTCTTTTTTTAAACCAGGAAAGTTAGTTCTTAGAAGTACTTATTTTTTTCTTCTTTTTTCTTTTATATTTTTTTCTTGGTTTTTTGAACAATATAAAAAAAAATTGTTTTTTTCTTGAAAAAAAAGGAAAAAACAGAACTCAAGGAACAAAACAATGAACTTCAGGGAAAAAAAACAAACAAAAAAAAACTAGCAATGATGATTCTCTTGCTCTCGACAGATAAGATCAATTGACTGTTCTCCATAGCATAGTACAGCGTTGCATTTTATGCAGAGCACTTTTAGGGTTGCAAACTGTGGACGGATGTCCAAGTCTTGCACAGATGGATCCATCCTTGAAGTGCTGCGATGGATCTGATGGAGCTGGAAGAACTCTCATTCTTCAGCATTGCTCTCGAGCAAGGTTCACCGGATGGAGGGTCCTCAGATGCGTCATCATACTTGCTGTTCCGCAGGAATATTTTTTGTTGGGATCCCCACGGGAGAGCACTCACTGGCAGATCTTACAGGTCACTAAGGTGGCATTTGTTTTGGTTTGCCCCTCAGGAAAAGTGAAAAATTTCCACACCACAGATGAATATCTTGGTGGGCGTGGTGGTTCTTCCAAAAAATACCCTCAGATGAATGAGGAGATCCTGGAGATGCCTGCTGCCCTGAAGCCATTGTTTTTAAAACAAGCATTTGCAATGCATCGGTCTCGCCTTTAGGACCTTATATATATTTAATAACGCAGCACATTAGCCTGGCTGCTGAAACATTAACTATTGTTTAATATGGAGGGAAAGTAAGCACCAAACTGCGTGACACACCTGGTTTAGAAATATATGGAGAGAAATAAACTCTGCGAATGTGTGTGTGTAAGTGAAAACCGAGATTATGGAGAGACAGAGAAGAAAGGAGAAATAAGGGTGCGCGTTTGTGTGTGAGAAAGTGTGTGACAGAGAGAGAAAGCAATAATGAAAGATAAATATAGATAGTGAGAGAGTGTGTGACATAGAGAAAGCAATAGGGAAAGAGAAATAGAGAAAGTGTGGAGAGAGAGAGAGAGAGAAAAGGGGGCAGAGGCTATGCATGCATATAGGAAGGGACAGACAAGATCTGAAGTCGACACTTTATCCAAGATGAGAAATTTTAGCAGATGGATATGCTCACGGGTGATTAGAGAGCTATACAAATCCCACATAGCATAAGAGAGGTATCACAGAATGCACTGGTTGCAGACAATTTGGAAAAATGGTCTCTATGAGCCATCTAAAAAGAAGAAATGTGATGAACTTTTTATTGCGTTAGAAGTCACGTTGATATCTTGATAATATGCATGCTACATTTGCATTTTGCATAGATCTTTATGAACTCAAGTTTGACCCTCTAGAGATTTCTTTATTCATCACGATACTGTTGAATATTGTTAAGATATTTGGGACAACACTGTCGCTCGGTGATGGATACATTTTTACCATACAGGAAGCCCATTTTTCAGTTCAGTTCATTACATTTCTTCTTGTTAGAATTGCTATCCCCTGCTGAACGGCAACCTCAGCTAACAACATGGCTGTAATCTAAAGGGAGACAGCAACTCTCATAAGACTGGTTCCATACTGAAGGGTAAGGGCCAGCGCAATAGCCAATGTTCCGAAGGGGGCTCTGAACAGAAAAGGAATACCAACAAGGCAGAAACCAGGATTTGAAGTGTGAGTTGGGTGCACTATATATGTTTTACTTCAAGCATATTTGCAATTAGTAATCAGAGGGAGGGAGATGAAACACATACTCTGAAGCAGGGCATGTTTCCAGTTGCACTTCTTCCCTTCAAAGGCGGAGGTAAACTATCGTAAGTGACCATGGCAGGCCTTACACACACCCCAACCATTACTACTTGTGGGTACCATGTGACTGCTGCTCTGTCCGGCATCTATTGATGTAATACTGCTGTTGCTACATAAATACATACAAAAATCAAGTGAGTTGCACAATAGTCAGAGACGTCACTGGAACCCTTTCGGCACGGCCCCCTTTGACCCATATAAAGGGGAGAGGATGTGGTCCGTCGGCTAGGCTGCCGGCTTTGGTGCAGGAAACCAGGGTTCGAGCCTCGAGGTCGCGTCCACATCCTGTGATTCTGGGCAAATCACTTAATCTCCCCGTGCCTGAATGTGTAATGTAAATACGGTGCTATGTAAAGCGCTCCGATACCTTTGGGTCGAGTTCGCGCTATATAAATATGCAACCAAAAAAAAGTCACCTACCTCGAGCGGCTGTTACAGGCTGGGCTAACTCACGGACGTCGCTCAAGTGCACGGGATCTCTTCTGATTGGCTCCTACTTTATTGAAGCATCCTCGTGCCCTGCTCCCCCAGTGCCAGCAGTTGTTTGAAGGACCTCGGAGACTGCCCAGTGCCCACACAGCCCAGCTTCAGTGTGCTACTGCTGTCACCAGGGCACTGGTGTGGGCTTTGGATACAGCCTCTATAAACATATTTAATTTTCAGAAAAACACACATTCACTGGATGATGTCATCAGTGATGTCATCAGTGATGTCATTTGAGATGTCATCAGTGATGTCATGAGTGATGTCACTGACCATGTCATGAGTGATGTAATATGTGACGTCATCAGCAGTGCATTGCGGGCGCGCGAGTTATAGTTAGCTGAACTAACTATAACGGGGGAATTTCAATGGTTTTGTACAAGTGAAAAGTCCAGCTAACTATAACACCCCTGAAACCTATGGTTTTTTCAGTGAATTTCTGAGGTTTTTTAAATGCTAATTCCTAACTATAACGTGCCTGAAGCCTATGGTTTTTTTCTGTGAATTTCAAAGGTTTTTTAAATGCTAATTTCTAACTATGCCTACAGAGATAGGACATGTGAAGAAAGAAGAAAAAATGCACAGAAAGAAACAAAAGAAGTGCAGACAGAAGCAACAGAAGTCCTCAAATACGAAGATAAGTGCAGGAAGAAGGATAACGTGCAGAAAGAACAAAAAGAAGAGCAGAAAGAAGCCTTGTTGCAAAATCATCCTGTACCCTCAACTTTTTCAGACGGATACTGGTGGTAACTGAGTCTGACTAACCAGTCCTAGAGCCAGTGCTATGTTAAAAGACACTTAGAATACAGTGAAAACACCTACATACACTAGGGAACATTATGCGTTGGGGTCCCCCTGTGATTAGCATGACCTCCTCTGTAAGCCCCTAGTATATAATAGGGCATGGGGATTACAACTACCTCTTAAAACAGGCCACAGGGCGTTTTTGCACACGTTAACTCAGGCCCCGTCCCCTCCATTCACCACTGTGTAAACACGCCCTGTGTCCATTTTTAGTTGGGAGATTAAGTTCATTTGAATCCTGAGGGTCCCTAGGGTCCAACTAGCCCACTAGGTACCTCCAGTAAGTGCCACAGAGCTGCGTTGCAGAGAGGTGTAAAAAGTGGCACGGCCTGGACCACCTCTCTGCAATGCAGCTCAGTGGCGCTTACTGGAACCACTTGGTGGGCTAGTTAGCCCCCAGGGGCCCTCAGTATTGAAGGGAAATTATATCCCCAATTTAAAACGTGCCATAGTGCGTGTTTGCACACGTCACCTCAGGCCCCGTCCCCTCCCTTCACCACTGTGTAAACGCGCCCTTTGGCTGTTCTAAGTTGAGAGATTAAGTCCCCTTGAATCCTAAGGGTCCCTAGGGTCAAACTAGACCACTAGGTACCTCCAGTAAGCGCCACAGAGCTGCGTTGCAGAGAGGTGTAAAAATGGGCTTGGCCTCAGAACACCTGGCTGCAGCGCAGCTCCCTGGCGCATACTGGAGATGCCTGTTGGGGGCGCGTTTGCAGAGTGCTGCACGGAGGGGGCATGGCCTTCGGCACGATGCCAGTCTTTTATTTATTTTAGTTTTTTAAGAAGGGGGGCTGTTTGGTTCCCCTTCTTATTCTAATTTATTGGCCTGATGACCCCAATCCCCAGGGCCGGCCACTGTTTTTTATTATTTTAAAAAAATATATATTCATAGACACACCTAGGACATGCTGGACAAACCGTACGTACCTATCACCATGACGATTTGCGTGATATTCATTAAAAGGCGACTATGCATGCAATGAATCCACGTGGAATGTATTTACACCACTAGTGAAGCTCTGACATGTCTGATGCCCTACCGTGCCTAATCCTGGTAGACACCCTTGTCGTTTATTTATACAAACATGGGTAGCTATTGACGGGCACATTTAATACACATGCACACCAAGCCATTCAAAGGGGATTCGACAAAAATTCGACCAAAACTATGCAAGAAACCCCCCTCACGGTTAATAAAACACACATCCACTGCCGGATGTGTAATACTTTTTATTTTACTCTCTAGAAAGGGGACGAACATCACTTGAGAGTCACAGCGTGCTCCTGACAGAGCCCAATGCTGTGTTACACCCACCATTGCCTGCCGAGTGCCACACACCTCTGTGTTGCATTCCACTAGCTAGTGCATATGCTATGACACTCTCTAGCCCATGTGCACTGTAACACCACCCCGTGAATATGTCATGCCACACTTGTCTTCGCACGGGTTATATTGCCCCATCTAACGTGCCTTTCTCGATGCCTATGTTATAATGCACAGTGCTATGCCATACATATTACAATCTGGGATCCATATCTTTGTCACAGTGCATATGCAACGTTACACTCCCCAGCACATATTTTATATTACAACTTTAGAGACTAGTTAGGTTACACAACACTGCCCTGTGCATATTACACTCCAAGGCGCATATCGCATAGCACGCGCTAGTGCCTGTGCTATCTCGCGCTCTCCAATGAATCTGTCATTGCGCACAATGTATTGCATATTATATTTCACGCCCGGTTCATCTTATATCACACTTTTTGGTGCATAGTTTATACCATACACAATATCTAGTTTTCATTTTCAATCGTGCTCTCAGGACTATGTTCTATATAACACTGTGTTCACCTACCCTTTTCACGGGCATTACATTTTGCGATAGGGGGTGGAGGGTCAGGGGGTGTTTCTCCCAAGTGAGCCCGGAGTCACAGTCACAAACGTCCTCTTCTTCCTGAATAAAAGTGAGATTATGCTGCATACTTGTTCATATTTTAAGTTGTTCGCACAGACACAATGTTTTAAAAACAATAAAGTTCCTAATACCCGCCTTCTCTGAACAGTTAGCTTGCTGCCCCATCCCCTTCCTCCCTATCCTCTGTTGTGTGAATCCATGGACTAGCCTCCTCCCTCCTGCCATGCATGGTCTGATGTGCTGCCACTGCCCTCAATTTAGTATGATGTACCAGTCCACTCCTCCTGCCCTCCATTGCCCAATTCTATGCCCCATCATTGACCTCCTGCTTAAACTCTGTGCTTAGCTTGCTGCCCCTATTCTCCTTCCCCCTGCCCTCCGATGTCTTTGTGCATGCCCCTGCTCCATCCTTTTTGCCCACCATGTCCCATGGACCTGCCACTCCTATCTACTCTGAGTGTTCTGTTGAGCTGCCACTCCCCTCCCACCTGCCTAGCATTGTCAGATGACTGTAACCTGTCCCTGCCACCTCCACCCTGCCTGTCCACATGCCATGCCCCTATCCTCTTCCTCCTGTCCTACATGGTCCATTGTACTGCCACACCCTTCTGCCCTCCCTGGTCTGTTGTGCTGCAACTGCTCCTCCTGCCTGCCCCGTGTGGTCTGTTGTGAGGTCCCTTCCCCTGAACTTTCTTGTCTGTGCACAGGTCCTGACCCTCCCTTCTATCCTCCATCGTCCTTTGTGCATGCCCCTCCACCCTCCTTCTTGCCCATCATAGCCATTGTGCTGCCACTAACCCTCCCACTTGCCATGCATGGTCTTCTGTGCTGCCATGGCCCCTCCCACCTTCCCTGTGTGGTCAGTTGTCTGTTCCATTGTAATGCCCCTGATCCGTCCCTCCTGCCCTTTATGGTCTGTTATGCTGCAGCTTTCTCTCCTGTCTGTCCATTATGGTCAGCTAGCTACCATTGCCTCTTGCCCCTCTGTTCTCTGTTGTCCATGTGCATGGTCCTGTCCCCTCCCTCTTGCTTTCTATGGATTTTTGTGCTGCACTCCCATCCTGCATGCCCTGTGTGGTGTATTGTGCTGCTGCAAACCCTGATGCCTGTCCTGCAGGGTCAGTTTGGTGCACCTCTCCATGTCCCTCCTGTCCTCTGTTATCCAAGTCCATGTCCCTATCCCATTTCCTTCCATGATCCAATGTACCATACTTGCGAACATTTTGAACTTGGTAAGAGGGAGATTTTGAAAAAAACTGGGGTATTGATTTTCCCCTTTGAGTTACATTGAAAAAGAGGATATTGTAGACAGGAGACAGATCAAATAAAGCCCATTTGATCTTAAAAACATTGGACGTTTCCTGGCTGAATCGGGTCTGTTGGCATGTATGGTTGTACTACCATTGCCTCTTCCTTCTGCCCACAATGGTCTATTACATTGCCACAGCCTTGAAGGAGGGTAGATTTTGTATCACAGGGGGCCCCTGGCCCGTTCTGTCCACACCTGAAGTATGAGACCCTTGTCCTTGCCCTGCCAGCTGCATTTGTAGGCCGTATTAAATTGACCAGCGGGTCCTGTGTTGCTATATAATTATCCTGAGACATCCTTACCACTCAGCCAGCATAAAACCCCTGTGTAGGCTCTTCTGTTCAATATGTAGGCCTCTTTGTTAAATTGACCATAGCTCTGCAATTTTAGTGTATAGCAGTCTGAAGGCAGGTCTGCGAGGCCTTCTGATCCAAACTAGTAGCCCCCACCCTACCCGAGTGCTCCGTGCTCGGTATCAAAGTTCAACATCCCCCTGAAGCTGTCGACATACAGTAGGCTGCATCCTGGACTGGTACTTGCTTCCTGGGCAGGTTTCCCGCTTTTAAGGAAGTGGCAACCGCAGAGCGTCAAGTTAGGAGAACTGAGGAGATTTTATACATGAATATATTGAATTCCCGTACAATACCCATTATTTTCTGCTTGCTCTATGGAACTTACGATAAGCGATTGGCCTGAGAGACTGACCTTTTCACCCAGTCCATTGTCAGCATTAAGTGGGTAAATGACGAAATGTCTGGTAAAATCTGCAGACGAAGCTTTTGGGTAGCATACGTAGGTAGATGTAGCGTGCAAAGGAGCCCACAAAATGATATAAAAAGGGAGCACCCACAGATATCGACGGACTACCTCGCCGTCTGTATGTAGGTTAACAGGCAGTGCAGGTTTTCCCCAAGAGCTGGGAGCTCTTGTCTTCCTTTGCTTAAAATGTCTTGCTCTGCTTTGCTTGAAGTATCTTATTCTATTTTACCTATATGAAATGTCATGTTATGTTTAACCATTGTTCTCTTTACTTTTGCATTTAAAAGATTTTGTATTGTAATTGCAGGAATGCTTGCTCTAAGAGTAAACGTGAGTGTTCCTAGGTAACATTTTCCTTGGTGTAACTTGTTTCTCATGATGCATTTATAGATGTGTTTTCTCTCTCTCTCTGTCAGTACATTAATTGAGATACAGAGAATATTATGACAGCTGTATGATTATCTGGATTCTGTATTTTGTACTTTATGTCTCTATTCTGCGGTTTCTTTGAAGTTGCATCTTCTCATTAAACTGCCATTGTATTCTGCCTCCAATTCCATGTCTCATATGTCTGTTTTCTTCATTTTTGGAGCAAGCGTTCCTAGGCACCCCGGCTCAAATTAAGGTGCCCCTTTTGTCCCTGACTCACTCTCCTGCTCAGTTCTGTGGTGGCTCCCGGGGATCTGGGGACCGCCCCTAGCTTCCTTGACCCGTAATAGATCTTCCCTCCAACAGCCTCTCTTGCAAGTCCTGTATTGTTGGTTTGTTGCCCCTGCCCCCCTTTCCACTGCCCTCCATAGTCTGTTGTGCTTCCACGGCCCTTCCTGCCTGCTCAGTGTGGTTAAATTGTTGCCTTTGCACCCTCCTACCTGCCTTCAATTTTCAGAGTCCGTGCCCCTGGCCTCTGCCTCTCAACAGTATCCTAATGAACAACTAGATTGCTAACATTCTATATTTATTACAAAAGTGTGGAACGCCTGACATCATCTTGATGTAATCAAAACTGTAATACCTAGAGCATTTCCTTTAGAAATTACATATATGAGAGGGTCTTATTGGCATCAAAATTATGGTTAGTGCTCTAAAAGACTAAAATAAGGACATATTTTCTGAGTTTTCAAATAGCGACAAAGCACTTTTAAATTATTTGTTATCTTTATGTTTTTTTATCCAGTTGACCACTTGATTAAATGTTGCACTTAGGGGAGAGGATGTGGTGTTACTTCCAGAACTGCAGACTTTGCAACTGGGGAACCAGGTTGCAGTTTCTGCTTCAGCTCGACATTCTGTGATTCTGGTCAAATCACTTAGTCTCCCCATGTCTACAACCAAAATTAATTTGTTCTTGTGTGATGTAACCAATGCTCATGTAAAGCACTCCAATACCTGACAAGTCTGCACTATATAACACTGCAAAAACACAAAATAATAAGTGTTTTGCACACTTCTGTCATTGGGCTATATTTGGGCTACATCTGGGTGATTTTGGGCTACATTTGGGCTCTTTTGTCTCCGGTGGCCATCTTGGGAGATTTATTTGTTATGAAGTTTCCTAATTTCCTCATGTACTGCAGTCTCCTCAGTAGGAAATGCTTTCAGTTTTTTACTTTGATTCCATCATGAAGGTATTCAGATATGTCACACATTTGCCATAAATTCTGAATGTTAGCACTCTAGTTGCTCATTAGATCACTGTAGTAAATCTACTGCACCATGGAAGTCTGCTCCTGGTATTAAAAGTGCATGTTTCAGTCTGCATGTCAGAATTTTTTAATGAAATAGAAGAGGATTTGAGAAGTCACTCAAAATGTGCCCTCATTTTCTTTCTTCAGCATTAATCATAATTTCTATGGCAAAATGAACCTCCTCATTGTGTTCCTTTTTAAATTAAATGTTTTAAGTGTTACCAGTTTATTCCAATCAAGATGGCTTCAGGTGTGCCATACTTTTGTCATAATGAAGACAGTAAGCGCTCTAGTTGTTTTTAAGAACATTCTGGGACATTCTGTCATTGGGCTATACTTGGGCTACATCTGGGTGATATTTGGGCTACATTTGGGCTCTTTTGTCTCTGGTGGCCATCTTGGGAGACTTATTTGTTATGAAGTTTCCTAATTTCCTCATTTACTGCAGTCTCCTCAGTAGGAAATACTTTCAGTTTTTTACTTTGATTCCATCAAGAAGGCATTCAGATGTGTCACACATTTGCCATAAATTCAGAATGTTAGCACTCTTTTTGCTCATTAGATCACTGTAGTAAAGCTACTGCTCACCAGGGAAAACTGCTGCTGGTATTGAAAGTGCATGTTTCAGTCTGCATGTCAGAATTTTTTAATGAAATAGAAGAGGATTTGAGAAGTCACTCAAAATGTGCCCTAATTTTTCTTTCTGCAGCACTAATCATACTTTTTATGGAAAAATGAACCCCCTCATTTTGTTCCTTTTTAAATTAAATGTTTTAAGAGTTACCACTTTAATCCAAGCAAGATGGCTTCAGGTGTGCCATACGTTTATCATAAGTAGGACTGTTAGCGCTCTAGTAGTTCTTTGGAACACTCTGGGAAGCTGCAGTAGAACACAAAGGAATCAACTGACAGTCTCTGCCCTTGTTGGATGTACATGTTTTACTGAGAATGTCAGACTTCATTCTCACATGACTGAGAAAGATAATGTGAATTTACAGAAAATAAGCTCTCAGTTTAGCCTATAGATCACCTTCCAAACCTCTGTGGTAAAAGCATGAGAAAATATTTTTCTCTCAATCATGATATCCCAGCAGAAGGCTTTTTCACATGGTGAAATCACCTTAGAACATACCACAATTCCTAAAATGAGTATGGTACCATCAACAAATGATTTATAATGTAACTAAAGTCTTAAAACCTTCTATTAACTGCAATGCTTTTTAATGAGGTGCTATCATGTATATTGGTCCCAAGATGGCTGCCAACACTTCTTGGATGAAGTGCTGACAGCCAATCAGATCTCAGGATGAGATGTGTGGTTAGGCTCCGCCCACATATATATATGCTTTTAAATGCTATTTTCTCAGGAAATACTGAACAGATTTACACCAGACCTGCAAAAGGCACTTCCTTGACCTTATGGCTACCTCTCTGCCAAATTTCAAGTAATTCTGTTCAGCCGTTCGGGCTGTAGCTGTGTCTAAAGGTCCTATGGAAAAATGCATGGGGAAAAGGCGTTTTGGGACCCCCCTTTTTTCTCGGCCCCTGCTTGACGAATCCCCCCGAGACTTTCAGGGTAGGAGCGGAGCGTAGCGCCCCACCTATTTTGAAAATTTCGCGAGGATTCGTCGACCGGCGCCAAAGTTATTCCAAATAGAATGTTGCGGATTTCCTATGGAAACAGGGTCCTAACTATAACTACCTACTGGCGACCGCCAGTAGGTAATATATTTTAACATTATAAATATTTTGCAGGATTCGCGCACCCATCGCGTTAAACAAGCATATGAGGCACCCGCGCACCATAGTGAAAGGGTGTCTGCGTGCAGGGGAGGATTGTTTATGTGTAGGAAGGTGCCCTATCCTGCACATTAACAATTCTAAAATGCCTTTCTGTCACTTTCATGTGTGCTGCTTCATGCAGCACACATGAAAGTGGCAAAATGGCATTTTTTTAAAAAGATTGTTTATGTACAGGAAGGGTCACCTTCTTATATATAAACAAACCATGGCATTTTGCTTTTTCCAGGTTTGCTGCACAATGCAGATGTTATCAGTGGTGTCATCAGCGATGTCACTGACCATGCCATGAATGATGTAATATGTGACGTCATCAGCAGTGCATTGCTGGGGTGCGAGTTATAGTTAGCTGAACTAAATATAACGGTGACATTTCTCTGGTTTTGTATGAGTGAAATGTCCAACTAACTATAACACACCTGAAAGCTATGGTTTTTTCAGTGAATTTCTAAGGTTTTTTAAATGCTGATTTCTAACTATAATGTACCTTAAACTTATGTTTTTTCACTGAATTTCAAAGCTTTTTTAAATTCTAATTTCTAACTATAACGTCCCTCAAAACCCATGGTTTTTACAGTGAATTGCAATGGTTTTTTAAATGCTAATTTCTAACTATAACATAGCTGTCTCATTTTCAGAGTGGTGGAGAAAGGCGAGCGTGGCCTCCAAATACCTTTTAGCAATCCCACTGTGTGGGACTTACTGGAGGTAACAGGAGGGGTAGTTAGCCCCCAACGTCAACCTTGGGGATCAACTACCCCTTCTATTACCTCCAGTAAGTCCCACACCGCAAGATTGCTAACTTGTTATATCAGGCCCTGTTCCCCTCCCTGCACCACTGTGCAAAAGCACCCCCTGGTGCTTTGTGAGTTACAGTATTAAGTCCCCTTGAATCCAGAAGGTCCCTGGGGGCCAACAAGCCCACCAAGTACCTCCAGTAAGCACCACAGAGCTGCGTTGTAGAGAGGTGTTCCGAGACCACGCCCCTTTTTAAACCACGCTGCAAACACAGCTTCTGGTGCACTGCTGATGGGAGGATGAACTCCACTTATGTCCTGAGGACCTCAGGACACATGATGACCCCATCGCCCCACCAGCAGTGCACCAGAAGCCGCGTTTGCAGAGTGGTATAAAAAGGGAAGTGGCCTCGGACCACCTCTCTGCAGCGCAGCTCTTTTGCACTTACTGGAGGTACCTGGTGGGCTATTTGGCCCCAGTGACCTTCAGGATTGAAGGGGACTTGATCAACCAATTTACAACGTGCCAGGGGGCGTGTTTGCACACTTCTTATATCAGGCCCCACCCGCTCCCTGCACCACTGTGCAAACGCACCCCCTGGCGCGTTGAAAGTTGGGGGATTAAGTCCCATTAAATCCTGAGGGTCCCTGGGGGCCAACTAGCCCATCAGGTGCCTCCAGTAAGGGCCACAGAGCTGCATTGCAGAGAGGTGTAAAAAGGGGCATGCCTCGAATCACCTCTGTGCAACGCAGCTCAGTGTTGCTTACCAGAGGTGGGCTAGTTTTCCCCCAGGGACCCTCAGTATTCAAGGGGACCTAATCCCCAACTTAGAACGCGCCGGGGGCGTGTTTGCAGAGTGCTGCAGGGAGGGGGCAGGGCATCCGTTGAGTTGCCGGTTTCTTTTTTAATATTCTTACTTTATAGGAGGGGGCTGCGTGCCCCCCATTCCATAGGCCACTTTTGGCCATGGGGACCCCATCCCCCGGGGCCTGAGCATTTTCTTTTTTTCATATAAAAAAACGGGAAGGGGGCCAAGTGGCCCCTCCTCCCATGGCCACTATTGGCCCCAGAGACCGCATCCCCTTGGGCCTAGCCTGGTTTATTTTATTTTTTTATATTTTTGCAGGGAGGGGGGCTGCACTGTCCCGTCTCCCCTTTGTCAATTCTGGCCCTGTGGAGCCCATCCACCGGGGCCTGGCCATTTAAAAAAAAAAAATTACTCTGTTGGGGGCTGCTCAGCCCCCCTCCTGGGCAACTCCTGGCCCTGGGGACGCCATCCCCTGGGGCCGGCCCTTTGCGTTCGGGACCGTGGGGGGAGCCCTAATGCCCCCAGGGTCCCTGCCATTTCCCCACCTCCTGCAGGAGCTGGCATTGCTTTTGAGCAAGGGGAGCTGTTAACATTCAGCTCCCTTTGCCCAAAAGCAATTCTGCTTTGCTTTATTGGAGCTAGAGCAGGATTTCCTAGGACCCCCCAGAGCTGTGCTCCTGCCCTGCCATAGCAAACAGCAATGTCCCAGGGGTGGGCATGTGGAGGGACTCTTCCCCATACCATTTTTTTTATAAAACAGAGCCCTGGGGAGGTGGCGGTCCCCGGGGCTTCAGGGAGGCCACATGCCCCAGCGGTTTATTATCAAAGCCATGGGGAGGTGGCGGTCCTTGGGGCAGCATGGGGGATTGGGACCCCCATGCATTTTTTTTAAAGCTCTGGGGAGGTGGCAGTCCCTGGGGATGCAGGGGCCCCTGTGGGGCCCCCACAAGTTGATTGGTGAGTGCCCCCCAGGTCCTGGCCCACCCGGGGGCTTTTAAAAACAAAGCGCGGGTCGTCGCGCTTCATTTTTTTTATTTTCTCGGCAGGATTCCCGACCCCAACGCGAATTATGCCGTTTTTCTAAAAAAGAAAAAATGTTTTCTTTGGCCTGGGGGTCCTTGTGAGACTCCCTGAGCAGTCCTAGGGGGTCAGGGTGTTTCTACCCTGCCCCGTTTTCTTTTTTTTCAACCTTTATTCTGCTCTTTTCTTGTGACTCGGTTACCGAGTCACAAGATGGCTGCCAACAGTTCCTGGTTTGGAGTGTTGGCAGCCAATCAGAGTGAAGCTCATGCCCGGGAGGGTTTGTGAACCTTCCTCGCTGCATAGATATCGATATTTTTCTTTTTAAAAATGTTCAGGAACTACTGAATAGATTTACACCATTTAACAAAAAGGTCGCAGTCTAAACCAAGACCTACCTTTTTGCCAAATTTGGTGTAATTCCGTTCAGCAGGTCAGGCTGCAGCCTGTAATAAAGTTAATATGGAAATTAACATGGGGAAAATGTGCTTTGGAACCCCCCTTTTTCTTGGCCCCTGTTTGACAAATCACCCCTAATCTTTCAACACACAAACTGAGCTGTCCAACCCTGTTTTTTGGAAAATTTCACAAAGATTCGTCAAACGGCGCCAAAGATATTGGCAAATCAAAAAAACCTTTTTCCTATGGAAACTAGGTTCTAATTATAACTACCTACGGGCGCACGCCAGTAGATATTACATACATACATACATACATACATGCCTGCATATATATATGCATATATATATTCACTGAAAAAACCATAGGTTTTACAGACGTTATAGTTAGGAATAAGCATTTTAAAAACCTTAGAAATTCACTGAAAAAAACATAGGTTTCAGGGACGTTATAGTTAGTTGGACATTTGACTTATAAAACCAGAGAAATTCTCCCGTTATAGTTAGTTGAGCAAACTATAACTTGTGCGCCCGCAATGCACTGTTGATGACGTCACATATTACATCACTCATGACATGGTCAGTGACAGCACTGATGACATCACTGATGACATCTCAAATGACATCACTGATGACATCACTAATGACATCATCCAGTGAATGTGTGTTTCTGTAAAGTTTAAATATTTTTCATATATATCTATGCCAAGATGTATTGAAGAATGAGTGAATTTAGAAGTGCTTGAAGGGATTATTTAGTAGTTGCGTGACTGACTGTATAAATGAGTGATTGAACATGTCTTACTGAATGTAAGGGTTAGTGACTAAACTGTGTGAAAAATGTTATTAGTCTCTCAGTTGGTGTGTAAGTGGCTGCATGGGTTGGTGAATAGCTACATGAGTGTCTATATGGGTTATTGATTTGTTGTCTGAGTATCTGTATGGGTGCCTGAGTTTCTGTGTGGGTGGGTGGGGGTGTGTGACTCTGTGCATAGATGTCTGAGTGGGTGATTCACTGTTTGCATGGATTCAAAAGTGCATCTCCGAAGGGCTGTATAGGTGAGTTAGTGTGTGTATGGGTGTGTTGGTGAGTGAATGAATGTCTCAGTGGTATATGTGTGGGTGACTACATATGTTTTAAGACAGTATATGTGAGTGTTGCAGTATATAAATGACTATACATGAGAGTAAGTTATTTGAAGGAGTGGGTGTATAAATGAGTGTCTGCTTGTATCAGTGATTGTATAAGACAGTATGTATGTGTTAGTATCTGCATAAATAAGTGATGTGGTGTGTGTATATATAACTGAGTTGGTGTGTATAACTGTATAACAGAGTATGATAATATATGAGCGACCCTTGACCCTGTCTCCAGGCAGGTCGCTCCCCACGCCACGCAGCTCCACCTGACTGTGCCCGTGTCCTCAGCCCAGCTGCTGCCGCTGTGACGGTGTCTTGCGTTCAAGACCCGCCGTAGGTTCTGCCCAGTCTCCCATCTCAATATAATTGTACTGTGATTGTTTACTGTATTTGTGCTGTATGGCTTATCTCTGCTACCTGTTTTTTTTTGTCAATGTTTCTTTCTCCCCCTGTACTTATTGTGCCCCTCTTTGCCTTCTGTTTTCCCTTTGCCGTTTTTCCCTCCCGTTGTCCATTTGCCTCCCTGCTCCCGCCTGCCTGCTGCTCCTCCCTCCCACCTCCCCTTATATGGCAGCCGCTGCTCAGCCGGAGTGCAAAAGGCACGCCTAAGGCAAGCCCATCAGTGCCCGTCCATGCCTGGACAGCACCCAGCACCAGGACCCCCGGCCCCCGCGAATGCACGACACCCGCCTCTGCTGCAACTCCAGCACCCTCCACGCACTCAACGCCGGACAATCACGCACCTGCTGCCTGGCCTCCCCGAAGCGCACCCAAGGACGCTTCTCCTGCCGGAACTGCAGCTTCACCGGCATCCGGCCCACCAACCCACCTACCAAAGAACCCAACCACCTCAGATGCATCCTTCTCAACACCCGCTCCGCACGCAAACACGCCGTGGAACTCTAGGACCTACTGGACTCCAACACCCAGACGTCGCCTTCCTGACAGAGACCTGGCTTAACCCCTCCTTGGCACCCAACATTGCCTTAGCCATCCCAGAAGGCTATAAGATCACCCGCAGGGACTGCATCAATGGAGTAGGAGGAGGAATTGCCATCGTCCACAGGAACATTCTCAAAGTCTCAACCAACACCGACGACACCCTCAGCACTGCGAACACCTGCACTTCCAGATCCACACCGATCCCAACACCACCCTCAGAGCAACCCTCATCTACAGACCCACCGGACCACGAGCTCAGTTCAGCAACTCCATCACTGACCTTGTCAGCACACACACCCTCACCTCCATGGACTACATCCTCCTTGGGGACCCGAACTTCCACCTCGAGAACAACAATGACACCAACTCCTCCACCCTGATCGCCAACCTCGCCAACCTCGGACTCAGACAACTCGTCACTACACCCACCCACTCCGCCGGCCACACGCTTGACCCCATCTTCTCCACAAGCTCCCACATCTCCTTCAACCACACCACCGAGCTCCACTGGACCGATCACCGCTGCATCCACTTCACCTTCCGGAAACCCACCATGCACCATCGCACCCAACAGATTCCATGCCGCTGCTGGAGCAAAGTCACCGAAGACCAGCTTTCCACCACCCTCGCCCGAAGCCCACCCGCAGATCCGACCGACCCCGACACCGCCGCTCACAAACTCAGACAGTGGATCAAAGACTGCACCAACACCCTTGCCCCACACAAGAAGCCCTTCAACACCTACACCAGCAAGTAAGCCAGCTGGTTCACCAAAGACCTCCAGGCTTCCAAGCGAACCTGCCGAAAACTAAAATAAAACTGGCTCCGAGAGCGAACACCGGAAAGCTACACAGCCCACAAGAACGCCACTCTCAGACACCACCACCTCATCAGATCCGCCAAAAGGACCTCCTTCAAAGACTGCCTAGACAACAATGCACACAACAGCAAAGAGCTCTTCAACATCATGAAGGAACTCTCCAACCCCAGCTCCAACACCAATGACATCCCACCTTCATAAGACCTGTGCGACTCGCTGGCCACCTTCTTCCCTCACAAGAATGCAGACATCCATGACAGCTTCAACGCCGTCACCACCCCGGCAACCTCTAAGACCCCCGCTCCCACGATCACCAACAGCACTAACTGCCTGATCGCCTGGACCAACATCAACGACGACGACACCATCAAGATCATGAACACCGTCCACTCCGGATCCCCGGAAGACCCCTGCCCACACCACATCTTCAACAAAGCCAGCAGCACCATCGCACCCCATCTCCGGAAAACCATCAACATCTCCTTCGAGACAGCAACCTTCCCGGAGAGCTGGAAGCACGCAGAGATCAACACCTTACTCAAGAAACCCAAGGCGGACCCCAAGGACCTCAAGAACTTCCAACCCATTTCCCTGCTCCCATTCCAGGGGAAGATCATCTAAAAGGCTGTCAACAAACACATAACCAGCTTACTCGAGAACAGCATCCTGGACCCGTCCCAGTCTGGGTTCCGCAGCAACCACAGCACCGAAACTGCCCTCATCGCCACCACCGATGACATCAGGACCCTGCTAGACAATGGAGAAACTGCGGCCCTCATCCTCCTGGACCTGTCAGCCTCCTTCGACATGGTCTGCCACCGCACACTATGAACACTCCTCTACGACACCAGAATCCAAGAGAAGGCCCTGGACTGGACCTCCTCCTTCCTCTCCGGCAGAACACAGAGCATCCGCCTCCCCCCCTTCTGCTCCAAAGCCACCGGGATCATCTGCGGAGTACCCCAAGGCTCATCGCTCAGCTCAATGCTGTTCAACGTCTACATGGCACCGCTCACCTACATCGCACAACGGCACAACCTCAACATCATCTCCTATGCTGACAACACCCAGCTGATCATCTCCCTCACCAATGACCCCCACACCCCAAAACCAACCTCCATGAAGGAATGGAGGCCGTCGCCGACTGGATGAGTGACAGCTGACTGAAGCTGAACTCGGACAAGACGGAGGTCCTCATCCTCGGATCCACCCACTCGGCCTTGGACGACTCCTGGTGGCCAACTGTACTAGGAACACCCCCAACACCCACCGACCACGCACGCAACCTAGTGGTCATCCTCGACTCTACCCTCTCCATGAAGAAGCAGGTCAACGCCATCTCTTCCTCCTGCTTCAACACCCTCCCCATGCTTCGCAGGATCTTCAAGTGGATCCCCACCGAAACAAGAAGGACGGTCACCCAGGCCCTCTTTCAGCAGTAGACTGGATTACGGAAACACACTCTACGCAGGAGCCCTGGCCAAACTCCTGAAACGGCTTCAACGCATCCAGAATGCCTCCCCAGACCTGTTCCTCGACATCCCTCGCCACAGCCACATCACACCCCACCTGAGAGACCTGCACTGGCTCCCTGTCAATAAGAGGATAACCTTCAAACACCTCACCCACACACACAAGGTACTCCACAACACTGGACCAACGTACCTTAGCAGCCTCTACACTCCCACCCACCAGCTCCGCTCCGCAGACCGCGCCCTCACCACTGTTCCCATCATCCGAAGAGTGACCACTGGCAGCAGATCATTCTCCCACCTCACCGCCAAAACATGAAACACCCTCCCCATCCACCTACGGCAGACCGAAGACCTTCTGACCTTCAAAAGACTTCTCAAGACCTGGCTCTTCGAACAGTAGCAGCTTCACCCGCAGTGCCTGGAGACCCTCATGGGTATGTAGTGGGCTTTACAAATGCTATGAATGATTGATTGATTGTAAATGGGTATGTGATTGATTCTTTGAATGACTGACTAGGTGTCTGAGTAACTCTATGGATGATTGGCGGAGTGTGACTGTATGTATAGGTGTATGAGTGCATATTATAGTACTGTATTGATGAGTAACTGCATGTATAAGTGACTGGATGTGTGTGTAGATCTAGGAAATAGTGGGTGGTATGTAGTATCTGGCATTGTTGTGTGTATGGTTTCAAAAATAGTAGTTTGCATTTTAGAGTGGGTGTATCAAAGTTTATATTAGGGCATCAGTATGTCCATCAGATTATCACGTGGATGATGTCATCACTGAAGTCATCAGTGATGTCATTTGAGATGTCATCAGTGATGTCATCAGTGATGTCACTGACCATGTCATGAGTGATAAATATGTGACGTCATCAGCAGTGCATTGTGTGTGCGCGAATAAAGTTAGCCCCATTAACTACAACGGGCGAATTTCTCTGGTTTTATGAGTCAAATGTCCAACTAACTATAATGTCCCTGAAACCTATGTTTTTTTCGGTAAATTTCAAAGGTTTTTTAAATGCTAATTCCTAACTATAACGTCTGTAAAACCTATGGTTTTTTTATTGAATTTTGAAAGTTTTTTAAATGTTAATTTCATATTTTAATATTAATAAAACCTATATTTTTTCTTTTTTTTTGTAATATTTTGGAACGAATTATCCTTTTTTTTGCACTTTAAAAATGATGTAATGTTTTATATCTTCCTCAAAAATATGTATATCTTTTTTTTGGGGGGGGATAAAACTGGAGTCCCGTACCGGTAGTGTACCAAGCTCCTTCAGCATGTGAATCCTATCCACCATATTGCTAAACTCGTAAATGTGCATTTCGTATCCGACGGGATCGTGGCACCGCGTCCCGTGTAACATCACATACGTATGAGGTCGCGCCAGCTGCTACTTTGGTATGCGTCAGATACGCAGTGCCAAGCCGCGCGTTATGTCATGTACTTATGGGGTTGTGCCCGCTGCGCGTTGCGTATGAGACGAGTGCAGGCTGCCAGGCCCTGTGTTACATCATAAACATATGGTGTCGCGCCGGGTACGCCATTCCCTCATTTTTTTATGTCTTAAAACTATATCTAAATAAGTTTAAAGTGTATATGAGAGCAAGTGATAATCGAAAATATTTTAAACATTTATATATTTCTAACTGTAATAAACTTTTCTCAAAATAGCATCCGGTGCGACCTCATTACGTGCTCGGTGCGCGATTGCCATGTGACCTTAAAAAAAAGCATTTGATTGGTTCATAACATTTCCCATTGTAACAGTTGGAGGACCCCAGTTTTTTGCTGTGTACACATATCTTATACTACACACAAAATGCAACGAAGGGGTATCATCAGCCACGGGCAGAGTGCACATCCTAGATCACATGTGACAAACAGTAAAGAGTAATGTGTAGATTTGTGTTGCAGTATGCTCTGCTGTCAGGCTTTACCAGTATTGTAGTGTGTCATATGTGGAACTTTCAGATTCACATTTGACATGCATTGCTTGACTGTAATGAGCATTATCACTGTGTATGACGTAGCGTCACTGCTGATCCTCCCTCCATCCGAGCACATTCACATGTGTGCGCTTCGCAATAGCAACACTTTCAATAATACCGCACACTATTGACATGCGTGTTTGCGCATATCCAGAAGCTTGACAACGACATGTGATGTTGGCCATTCAATGTTTTCGGTCAGCATCTCATTAGCTATAGTTGCCTCCCTCCCAGTACATGCTACATTAATGTAAATTGCGGATTGTACGACGTCAAATCTGCAACAGGGACACACTCATAAGTACACTTCCTAGCCATGCAGGAACTGAACAACGCCCAGGTCCCCGGAATAATTATTCACACCCCTACACTGGCCTGCCGTACGCAAGCCCAGCCCACTTTGTGTACGTATAAATAGAATACCGATGATGCCACATGTCCCAGTTCTTCCACACTGCCTCAGGTGATATGGCCGCATCCACCTCACATGTCACAATGAGCAATAAAAAAATGGATCCATGAGGTGTACACCATTCTGGCAATCAAAACTCGATGTGAATTGTTAACTCTGCTAGCCGTCGTGTTTGGACACACAAAAATGACAGCAGGTGAGCAGTGGGGCCTGGATGCACAGGGGCTGCAATTGAATGAGGTGGGGCAGGAGGGGTGGGGTGCATCAGCCTGGGTGCGCAGGAGCGAACAAGCGATGTTGCCGTGCATAATGATGTGATCTCTGACCTCATTCAGTCACATCTCTGTCTCCTTTTAAGGACCTGCTGGACCGTACTGTAGGCCTGAGCCAGTGGGCAGTGCTGCCCTACAGACACGTGGATTTGGCTTTTGGGGCACTCTAGTGAGCTGATTACTAAGTGTACATGCACACAGGCTTGCGCCACTGCATTACACGCTCACTTTATGCTTCTAGCATGCGCTCTGTTCCTTTGTATGTGAACGTTGGCATAACATATTATTATTTAACCTTCTGTATTCGCGTGCACTCCAACTCCTCTTTGAACCACAATTACCACTAACAGTTGGTAGATAGTACTTCAAGAAGGAAGGATGCACTCAACTGATGTTCTCTATTAAGCTTGAAAGAAACCTTCATTTACCTCAAGACCTTTCCAACATTATATTATTTCTCCCTTTTCAGACATTGAGTTAGTTGCACCAAAACGCTATCAGCAGGTGCTCAGCCCTTGATGATGCCCTGGGCATTCTGATGCCTTCCATCGTTGTATCAAGACACCGTCCCAGACCAGAGACCAGCTGTGCCATCCTGAGAGAGGCACCTCGGAGTCGGAGCTCGCACCGGCACATCATTGGACACACCGGTGGTGGCAGGTGAGCAGTGAAGCCTCGGTGCACAGGAGCTGCAATTGAGCAAAGTGCGGAGGAAGGGGCTGGGGTGCAGCAGCCTGGGTGCACAGGTGCAGACAAGCGATGTTGCCATATATAATAATGTAATCTCTGGCCTCATTCATATTTCTGTTTCATTTTAAGGAATTGCTGGACCGCACTCTTTCTCGCTGACCCAAGCGTCCCAGACACACGGGTGACGGGAGGTGAACAGTGAGGACTGGGTGCAGTAGGCCGATACTCTGTCTCTTTCTCCCTCTGTTATTTTGACTCTCCCTCCCCTTCTCCCTTCCACCCACTCACTCTCTGTCCCATTCTCACTTTCTTCCTTTCGTTCTGACTACCTTTCTTTCTCTCTTAGACATGGCACACATACTTATGTTTCTTTTATGTCTTGCAGGTTTTTGCACGCTGGTTCCGGAGAAGTCCCAACCACTTGCTTCATGTTATACTGTTGTTTCAAATAAAGTTGTGTTTCCATTTATTTCTGTAGTTTATTGTGAATATCGGCGGTTGATAGGAGGTTATGAGGGAAATCATTTGTATTTTTGCGGTGCGCCTACCAAATATAAACCAACAGACTATTACATAAATGAAGCCTTGGTAATTACACAACTGCAAGGGTTCTGTGAGTGTATCACTTTATAACACCATGAGTACTGCCTGTGTGATTACAGAACCAATAAGGCACTGCCTAGGGCCACCGAGGCTTCAGGGACTGGCAAGGCACACCCTTGTATATTTAAGTAAAGCCCCGGAGGGTGGCGATCCCCGGATTTGAGTTGGCCTCGAACCCCTACAAACAATTAGTAAACAATACCCGGGGAGGTAGCGATCCCCTAGGCTGCAAAACGTCTCTGTGCCCTCCCACGCCTAATTTACATGTGAGATGACGGTCCCCAGTGCTGCAGAGACCCCGCAATATAATAATAGGATTGGCCCTGAACATTACTCACCAGGGGGCTCATTTAAATGAATGTATGAGACCCCGCTTCATTTTTTTTCTCCATTTTTACCATCCAGGTCCACTTTATTGAAGCGATATGAGGTTTTCCTCCTTTCGCTTCAACGAGGCAAACAAGGATTTGCTATCAAAGGGTGGAAGGCATGCTCACGCCCTGTAATAGCAAACACAAATGCCCCGCGGATGCACACCCCAGGACATTGTATGAGCTGCACCAGGGAGGTTGCGCTCCATAGGGCCATGATGCATTGGTTACTGCATAACTACAGAATTAGTATAAACGCATACTAACACTACTTGCACGCGTGTAGTACAGTGACCAGAGTGTAGTGAAGAGGCAGAGGAAGCCCAAAATCCAAAAATATAAATCCTACCAGAGGTCGGATGACATAGTTCGATGAGCCGACGACCCTGGGATGAGTAGAACCAGCTTCACGAAGAAAATGGGTCTTCAGCAGAGCACAAGGAAGCTAGAAATATTGGTAAGTGCTCCCTTCTTTTTACCTTCTCCCGCTCGTCGCCAAATTTATGTAGTGAAGAGGCAGACAGAAGAGGATCCGATAAGTAGATTTATTGCAGGAAAAGAAGAGAGCTTAAACAGCCACCAACAGGAGCAGACAGCAAGGCAACTGTCTTCTCCAGCAACGTGTACAAACTCCCCAAGATTCCCCTCATGACAGCCCTACATTCTAACATTACATACTTACATTCTTGTAGCATTACATACTAACCTTCTACTATGACTTACATTGGAATACTACACAGAGCACATGACTTTACAGCAATGAGCTCATGGTTTCATCCACGAGTCTTGAGACCTGTAGGGGTGAGTAGTTCACTTCCCACTCGCTGTATTGTATAAACACAAACTAACACTACTTCCACAGGTATGCTACAGCGCCCAGAGCACATCAATTTACAGCAATGAGCTCACGGTTTAATCCCCGAGTCTTCAGACCAGTAGGGGTGAGTAGTTTGCTTCCCACTTCCTGTATAGTATAAACACATACTAACACTACTTACACAGTTATACTGCAGCAGCCAGTATGATAAAGCGCCCAGAGCCCATCACTTTATAGCAATCAGCTCGGTTTGATCCCCGAGTCTTCACTCCAGTAGGCGTGAGTACATCGCTTCCCACTTCCAGTATAGTATAAACAAACGATAGAGGTCAGTAGTTCACTTCACGCTCCCTGTATGGTATAAATGCCTACTAACACTACTTGCACAGGTATGCTACAAAGACCAGAGCACATAACTTTACAGCAATGAGCTCATGGTTTAGGTTCTCGGTTTTACACCCGAGTGCAGCAGCATCTCATTTCAGCACCATGTCACTCTGAGCAACACTGCACTTTCAGACCGACAGGAGTGACTACTTTGCTTCTTAGTCCCCCACAGAAGTTACAGTGCTCCTGTCATCCTGTTTCCTACTCCTTTGGCCCTTTTTTCCCCTTACTCGTTTCAAAGGAATCACAAAATGTTTGCCAACACTTCCTAGTTGCAACAGCTCGCAGCCAATAAGCAGCAAACTCGTGCTCGTAACGCCTCAACCAATCAGATAGCAGAATTCCCAAATATCGATATCTGCAAATTTCGATATGTCTCCAAAACTACTGAACGGATTTACACCAAATAAACAAAAGTTTGCTTTCTAGACCAAGTTCCTTCTCCCTGCCAAATCTGGGGTAATTCCGTTCACCCGTTCGACCTGTAGCCTTGTCGAAAGTTTCCTATTGAAATTGCGTGGAGAAAACACGTTTTGGGACCCCTCTTTTTTCTCAGCCTCCCTTGACGAATCACCCCCAAACTTTCAACATAGGAGCTCATATGTACAAAGAATTAGTTTGGAAAATTTCATGAAAATTCATCAAACAACGTCACAGTTATAAGCAAAACAAAAAATGCTCTTCCTATGGTAACTTGGTCGTAACTATAACTACCTTATATATATATATATATATTCACTGAAAAAACCATAGGTTTCAGGGGTTTTATAGTTAGCTGGACATTTCCCTCGTACAAAACCCTAGAAATTCCCCCGTTATAGTTAGTTCAGCTAACTATAACTCGCGCCCCCACAATGCACTGCTGATGACGTCACATATTACATCACTCATGACATGGTCAGTGACATCACTGATGACATCTGAAATGACATCACTGATGACATCATTGATGACGTCATCCAGTGAGTGTGTGTTTCTGTAAATTTTAAATATGTTTAATATATATATAGGGAAAAACGTATGGAAGAATGAGTTGGTGTATAAGTGTGTGAATGGATGATTTAGTAGGTGCGTGACTGACTCTATAAGTTATGTTATGTTATATAAATTTATAGAGCGCACTAATACCCGAGGGTGTCCCGGCGCTATAGCAGTTTACTTGGGAGAGGAGGTGGACAGGACTCCTGGCCAGGAGCGAAGTCAGTGCCTAGACTGAAAACAGCCAAGTCTTCAGACCCTTCCTAAAGGAAAGGAGATCAGAGGTGGACCTGAGAAAAAAAGGAAGTTCGTTCCAGGCATAAGAGGCCCTGTGCACAAAACTCTTTCCACCCCAGTTGGCCTTTTTTGCCCTAGTGACAACTGCCCATTTGGCTTCCATAGAGCGCAGAGCTCTCCCCGGGACATACCACTGGAAGCATTCCCTAAGGTCCTGTGGTCCAGCTCCATGTAAGGATTTGTGAGCTATACATAGGGCCTTAAAATGGACCCGTTGTTTCATGGGAAGCCAGTGCAGATCCCGTAGGCCATTTCTGATAGACACAAACCTAGGAGTATTTGTTAGCAGCCTTGCTGCCGCATTCTGTGCCATCTGGAGTCTGCTTAGATGTTTGTTATGAACTGTAAGGTAGAGACTATTGCAATAATCCAGATGGGACAGAACTAAGGCGGACACTACAGACCTGAAGCTTTCGGTTGTTAAATAGGGTTTAATTTTTCTCAGAGTCCTTAGGATTAAAAAGCAGGTTGAAACCACTTTGCTTACCTGATTCTCGAAGGAAAGCCTGTTATCAACGATCACCCCCAGGTCTTTTACTTTGGTTGCTAGGGGGGAGGGAGGCCCAACTCACAGGGCCACCAAGCCGAGGACCAAAGACAGGAATTGTTCCTGAACATAATCACCTCTGTTTTGCCAGCGTATAATTTCAGACAATTAGCGGCCATCCAGCTGGTGATGGCGGCCATGCAGTCTTGGCAGTTTGAGGTTTTTGTTACTTCGTTCCCTTTATGAAGGGATATCACTATCTGGGTATTGTCGGCATAGGAGGTTAACAGTAGGCCGAATGATCGTATGAGGGATGCAAGAGGTTTCACGTAGACATTAAAAAGCGTGGGGCTCAAGGAGGATCCCTGCGGCACTCCACAAGGAAGAACAAATGAATCGGAGGTATCTGTATCCATAGCCACTGTTTGTGTTCTATTTGTCAGGAAGGACTTCAAAAGGGCCAAAGCAGAGCCCAGTATCCCGGCCTTCGATAATCGTCCTAGTAGTACCTCATGGTGTAGTGTATCGAAGGCCGCCGACAGGTCCAGCAAGATCAAAATAGCTGAGCCTCCTTGGTCGACGGTCTCCCGGATCTCTTCAGTAGCTTTTATCAGGGCAGATTCCGTGCTATGGCCGGCACGGAACCCGTACTGAGAGTGGTCCAGCAGGTTGTTTGTATCAAGGAAAAGGCTGAGTTGCGTGTTCATCGGCTTCTCCAGGATTTTGGCAGGTAACGGAAGACGGGAGATGGGCCTGTAGTTATTGGGGTCTTTGGGATCGAGATTAGGTTTTTTATGAGGGGTAGGATTGTGGCTATTTTCCAAGATAAAGGGTATTGCCCAGACACCATTATCTGGTTGAGTAACGGAGTAAGGGTATTAGTGATAATATCTGGAGACAATTTAATTATTGTGGCTGGACAGGGGTCCTTAGGAGAGCCGGATCTACAGCCCAGCAGCAGATTAGCCACCTCCTGGTTGGCCAATGGAGTAAAATTATTGAAAGTGGGGGTGTTGTTTTAGAGCATCGTATCCGGGCTTTCCTCAGAGGGGAAACCCAGTGGTTTGTTAAAGGATGAAAAGATAGCTTCTACTTTGTTCAAGAAGAAAGAGGCTAAATTGTTGCAGAAATCAGAACTGCTGTGCAAGATGGGCTTAGGGGGGTGAGAAGGGCGGTGATGGTTTTAAAAAGTTATTTTGCAGAAGATTTGGCTTCAATAATCTTGTTAGAGAAGTAAGCCTTCTTTTCGGTCAGCAGCGAGCTTTTATAGGCTAGGAGGCAGGATCTATAATGATCTTTATTGATAGATTTATAACCATTCCTCCATATCCGCTCCAAACGCTTGCATTCTGATCTCAGTCCCTGGAGATTCTGCGAGAACCAGGGGTCAGAGGGTGTCCTACGTTTAGGGAAGCACCATTTGACAGGGGCCAGTTTATGACAGGCCGACTTGATCCAATCATCATAGATTGCTGATACTTCCTCTATGTTTAGAGGTAGATCAGGGACTGAACTGGTCAAGGCTTTACTCAGATTGACCGGATTGATATTTTTCCAAGACCGGATAGCTATCCTATCCCTAGGTTTAGAGTGGGATTGTAAGGTGGATGACCGGGTAATCTCAAAAGTGATGGCAGAGTGGTCAGTCCAGGGTAGTGGCAGGGTGTCCAGGATGGACAGACAGGGACTATTTGTAAAAATCCCATCTAGGGTATGGCCGGCCTTATGAGTAGGTCCAGGTACCTGTTGCCGGAGATCGCCGGCACCCATGATATCAACCAGTCAAGCTGTCTCGGGGTCTGAAGGGTCTTCAAGATGAAAATTGAAGTCACCTAAGGTGGTGAATGATTTTGCACATAGACCCTCTTCCAACAATGAACCAATAGAGTCGAGAAAATTCCCTTTGGTGCCTGGGGGACGGTAAATAAGCATCACCTTAAATGTATCTTGTGGACCGAACCGCACACTGATTGATAAGGTCTCGCACAAGCTATTGGAGGCATCCTCAAATGTGGGCCTGAGGCTTTAGTGGTAAATCACCGCCAGGCCACCACCTTTCCTTAGTGGGCGGTCTAGGCTGTAACATAGAAAATCTGGAGGAGAGGCCTTAATCATGTCGGGTTCGGACGCATTGTCCGTCCAGGATTCGGTGATAAAGGCCATCTTAACGTCCTGATCCTCAATCAGGAAGGAGCATTCTTGACTGTGCTTGACCATGGATCGAGCATTTACCAAAAGGCATTTAAAATTGAGTGTCATCTTAGGTAGTTCTGCTCTTACGCTGCCTTGGGTAAGGGATTTAATTGGAGATGCCAGGATGAGCGGAAGTGAGCAAGAGCAGCATCCACAATGAGTGGGCAGGGAGTTTGGAGCAATAGAGGGGGAGAATCTAGGGCAGGGAGAATTGCCTTTAGATGAGTTTAGTTTCAGTAGGGCATCCCTGGAGTAGTTCCGATGGTCTAGTACGGGAAGGGCAGGGTTCCTGGCCCGTCACGAGCGCAGACAGGCGCAGAGGGGCTTGCGTTGGGCACGCCTATGGCGCGCCCAAGGCACGCCCGCTGCGTGGTCACATTAGCATGCAATTAAATAGTGAGTCATTAAACGTATCTTACTCCAGACTAGTGACTAAACTGTGTGAATGTCTGTATCTGTCTGTCTGTTGGTGTATAAGCGGCTGCATGGTTTTGTGAATAGCTATATGAGAGTCTCTTTGGGTTATTGATTGGTTGTCTGAGTATCTGTTTGGGTGCCTGAGTGTTTGTGTGGGTGGGGTGTGTGTGACTCTATGCATACATGTGTGAGTGGGTGATTCTATGGGTGCATGGTTTTAAGAGTGCATCTGTGATGGAATGTATGGTTGGGTGAGTGTATGTATGGGTGTGTTAGTGATTGAATGTATATCTCAGTGGTACATGTGTGAGTAACTACATATGTGAAAGGCAGTATATATGTGTGTAGGAGTATATAAGTGGGTATATGTGAGAGTGTGTGATTGTGAGAGTGGCTGTATGGATGAGTGTGTGCTTGTATCAGTGATTGTATAACAGCGTAAGAATGTGGTACTATTTTTATATGAGTAAGTGAACTTGTGTGTGTATAAATGCATAGGTGAGTAAATGGGAGTGTGATTAATTATTTGCATGACTGACTAGGTGTGAGAGTACCTCTATGGATGATTGGTGGTGTGTGAGTGTCTATGTAGGTGTATAAATACATATGATAGTCCTGTACTGAGTGACTGTAAGTATGAGTGACTGTACAGGTGAGTGAGTGGATGTGTGTGTAGATCTAAGAGTCAATGAGTGGGTATGTAGTTATTGGTATTGGATTATCTATGGTTTTGAGAAGGGACGCCTGAAATTTTGATTGAGTATATCAAAGGGTGTGAGAAGATGCACTAATTTATCACATGGATGACGTCATCAGTGATGTCATCAGTGATGTCATTTCAGATGTCATCAGTGATGTCATCAGTGATGTCACTGACCATGTCATGAGTGATGTAATATGTGACGTCATCAGCAGTGCACTGCGGGGGCGCGAGTTATAGTTAGCTGAACTAACTATAACGGGGGAATTTTTAGGGTTTTGTACGAGGGAAATGTCCAGCTAACTATAACGCCCCTGAAACCTATGGTTTTTTCAGTGAATTTCAAAGGTTTTTTAAATGCCAATTCCTAACTATAACGCCCCTGAAACCTTTGGTTTTTTCAGTGAATTTCAAAGGTTTTTTAAATGCCAATTCCTAACTATAACGTGCATGAAACCTATGGTTTTTTCAGTGAATTTCAATGGTTTTTTAAATGCTAATTCCTATCTATAACTTATCTCTAAAGATATCATGTTTAATGATTTTTATTGGATTTCTATATTTTTGAATTTCAGTGTGTCAATTTCATTAATTATGTTTTTTTAAATTCTTTTTTAACACCATTTTGTTAAACTATTTTTTCAATTAAATCTTTTCAATATTAAAAAAAATATTTGTTTTTTATTGGTTTTTGTAAAAATATTTTTTTATATAATTAAAAATATTTTTTGAACTATATTTTCAAAAGCTTAATTTATATATATTTTTCCATGTTTTTTTGGATCTGCTCACCCTATGTGCACCGTTCTCGATCCCTACGCGATGGCATCCGCGCACGGTATGCGTTGGGTATGTGTTTAGTGCACGATCACAATGCAACCGGTACGTGACTCCCAGCCTATATGCGACTCATTCGATGTACGTAACGCGACGTTTACACGCTTCCACGATGCATCATATGCGTCTGTAACGCGGTAGGTGCATGGATCCCGCAAAATCTTTAACATTAAAAAAAAGATATATATATATGTATTTAATGTGAATATTAATTGAAGACTCTAAACTACTCTTAAAAGTAATATATTTTTACATCTAATCCTACATTTCTTTTTTATTCAATTTCGCAGATGCGCGCTGGGTGCGCGCTGCGTAAGCTCAGGGTGCATGCTGCGTAAGCGCAGGGTGCGCAGATCCCATGTGACCTGCAAAAAAAGAGATTTGATTGGTTCATTACACTTCCTGTTCTAACTATTCAAAGACCGCACCCATTTCAATCATTCTTCTTTGACCTTGTTTGGAGGAGCATCTCTCTGGAGAGAAGAACTTTTTTGGGGAGTTTGCCACAACTACCATTGTTTTTTTCAAAACAAAATGGCTTCTGGACAGCAAGCACCATCTGATTCTGATAATACTTCAGAAGCAGAGTTTCTTCCAGAAGCTCCTCACCCTGTACGATTTAGTTCAGTGGTTTGGAAGTTTTTTACCTATCCGGATGGAGAGACCAAGACAAATGCGACCAAAGTCACTTGCAAAATTTGCAAGAGAGTCCTTTCAAGGGGAGATCCTGCCAAAAAATTACTCTTGCGGCACCGCGAGTATGATGAAACACCTCAGGACTCTCCACCCCATCAACCTGGCAAGGGAAGAATTCCGGAGAATGGCTCAGAACCCTCCGCTAGCAGTGGCTAGTACATCTTCTGCACCACCAACTCGCTCATCCGGACATACGTCCCGAATTTGGACAACTAAAGATTAGTTGCATTAAATGCAACAAACTGTTGTGCTACGGAGAACAGTCCGTTGAACTAATCTGCAGGGCACAGAGAAATCACCAATGTTAATTTTTTTTTTCCTGAAGTTCACTTTTTTGTTCTTCATGTTCCCTTTTTTTGTTTAAAAAAAAAAAGAAAAAAAAATCACTAAATCGTTGGAAAAACCCCCCAAAAAATATAAAAGAAAAAAGAAGAAAAAAAAAAGTTCTTCTAAGAACTAACTTTCCTGGTTTAAAAAAAGAGCTATATTTGCTTGTTAGTGTGTGAAAGTTTAGATGAATGTATGTGTAGTACGTAATAGACTGAATGAATGCATTAGTAGCATATGGTGAATGTATAAGTGCAGAACTATGAGGAAGTGCTGCAGCATCACACAGTAACCTCTTTAACTGCAGTGTGCTGTAGTACTTCCGAAGCACAGGGATGCAACATATGTACATAAATATGTTGCAAATCTATGCTTCTGTCTGCACGGCTGCTTAAACTGCAGCCATGTGGTGACACAGGCACCCTTGTACCATAGTGCAAGGATATCTGTGTCATGTGCTCTTTGTTTTTGTGCAGAAAGACACAGCTTCCTGCACAAAAACAATGAGAAAACACATTATTCTCCTTCAATGTATGCTGAACATTTTAGCATGCATTGAAGATGTAAAAATGAGGAGAAATGAAAACAATTCTCCTTCTTGTGCTTTCCTACACCAATTTTAGAAAGGTACAGGATTCACACACATATCGAGATTTATGATTTCTGATAAATCTGGAGATGTGTCTTGTTCTATTAGTATTCAGTGCAATCACGCTCGACAACACTTATAGAACAGCCTTTCAATGCAAAGTGGTGTGTATGATGAGGTTTTACATGGAGTAGAAAAAGTGCACAGAGTGCCTTTTCCTCTCTTTGTAAATATGAAAGTGTGTCTTGCGCAATAACTATGTTACAAAAAGTGACATATTTCCGGTTTTAAAATTGCTTGCGAATGATAGAAGGAAAGCAAAGAGTTCTATCTGCAAAGATGTTCAAAGAAGAATGATTGAAATGATTGCGATCCTTCAATAGGTACAATGGGAAATATTATGAACCCCTCAAATCTCTTTTTTTGCAAGTCACATGATATCTGATTATGGTCAGATTTAAAAACCACATAGGTATAAACAGAGTGTTTTTAGAAATGTGTTTCAACTTTGTAGCTTCTTGCAGACCTCCTCAGTCTGCATATTGAGACTTAGTTAAACTTACCTTCACAGTAATAGGAATAAAAAATGGTATACATTTTTTTATCAGATTTTCTTTGCAATCTTTATTGATATAAATTGCTTATTTTTAAATTTGGATCTGTGAAAGAAAAAAAAAAAAATTATAACATGTAATAATACATGTTTTACAACACAGTATAATTTCCACAAAGTAATTTATTTTCCTTTTTTGCTGTTCTCAGAATATATTGAATTTCACTAGAAATAGTGATTTCAATCGTACTCATCACTTAACAGCGGGCAAAAAGAAAACAATCAGAAAGATTGTTAAAAAAAACAACATGCTATTCTCAGTAAGATACCAGAAAATACAAATCACACATATATGAAATGCTTACAGCTTACAAAATTGTATAACTTTAACTTATATAAACTGTAAATATTGCTGCTTTCAAATATTCACCGAATCAATGACCACCAAAAGTCCATATTTGAAAAATATACCTTTGCTTGAGGCCAAATGGTATTTTTGCACTCCTTCTTTATGTAAATTGTCCAATGGTAGTCCTATTAAATTAAAATAATAAATTCCTCAGAGAATGAATTATCTTCCTAAAACTTTGACTTTAAAAATATTAGGTAGGAATTTTGTATTTCCCTAGGCAAATGTTGTTTGAAAACCAACTGGGAATCATTACAAAGTGTCCAGCCTTTGTCGCATTTTAGATAGACAGTGTAATGTCCAGATGTGGTGGAAGGACCATCATGGAAAATTATAGCAATTGCTACAAAAGTCCTTCCTGATATTGATAGTTGTGCTGCTATAAATTGCTTTATTAAAGTATCCAATTTTCTTCCGTCATTTGTACAACTTTGCATCATTAAAATTATGTATTTGCCATATTTTGTTAAGAATAATGTGGATAACATTTCTGATTTACATTGGCTACACTCCATGTTTTGATTTGCACCTTTAACTAATTTATTGAAAAACACTGATTTACAGTCTGGTAATGTTAAATACAGAAATCTCTCAGTTTTGCAGCACTTCATAGAGACACATGTTCTCAAGATGATGACTTCTATTTGTGTAGTGTGTGTCCAACATATTCATTTTCAAAATATCTGTACTTTCTGGTTCATTTTCTGCTAAATATTCAATTTGTTGAACAGATTTCAGTACCCGATTTCGCATTCCTGCAAGACCTAGACTCACCCAAATGATTCTTCTACTTTTGGAATATAAACTGGCAGATGATAACCGATCAGAACATACATATGCTCCAATTTCACGATGCAATAATATCTTCAAACTGAAACTGTATAATTTCTTACTTGGAGTCTTCTCGTGAGAAATCTCTTCCCACATTTCTTTCATTTCAGTCTTTTCTGATTTAGTAATGTAAGACGTTACATATTGAGCAACAGCAATGGAATTGTCCGCAACATACTGAATATCCATGTTAGCGTTGCACATGAATAAAATAAGTGGATTGTAGTCATTTATGTATTTTGATTCTTCACTTCTTCTTAAGTTGTAGGTATTTTTCGGAGACTTTCTTGTGATGGTATGTCGCATAGCTGACATAAAACTGTTCACTCTTCCTTTGGATAATACAGGACGAGGAAATCCAAAACGACATTTGGTATAGAACTTATCCTTTGACTTGTACATTCGTCGACAGTATTTTCCACACCTGTGGCTTTGAAATTGTAAGACTTGTTGTTTTAAGTTTTTATCTTCTCTGCTATTGGGTAGATCACATGTAGCATAATCTTCAATGAAAGACAAAACAGTTTCATCTGAATCTGTTCCAAATTTGGGGGCGTCCTTGATCCATAACAACATATGTACATGAGGAGCACCTCTTGCTTGATACTCCTTTCTCCAAAAGAAATCCACAGCTTCTCCAAGAGGAGGATTTTTTTTATTGCAGATGAAAGGCATCATAGCTTCAAATCTATGATTGAAATATCTGCATACATTGACAGGATCCAAAGAGCACAATTCTCCAGGTGTCTTGTATTCAATATTTTTTATATTGGAATTTGACTCTCAAAGAAATTCAAGTAAATCCCCCCAAGCATACTCAGCACAGCTTAGTGTAACAAACCATGTAGGAGTTCCCAAGTTCCGTGCATTTCAGTTCTCCATGTCGACGGTACCAATATTCATTAGTCCCACACTGACATGCCAACAGATTAATCAACTGAGATTCTAAATGATCATCTCTCTGATGCACTTTATCCATAAAATCCTTTGCAGTCACATTTTGAAGATGCATTCCAGTTTTTAAAATATGATTTACTGCATATGAAAGTCCAGACAAGTCACTTTCAAACAGAAGATGAAACATTTAAGGGATACATTGTCGAAATCTTGGATCTTCTGCATATAATCTTGTTGTCCGATATTCAGATGCAGGAATATGCACAGGACGTTCATCATATCGTCCACCTTTTCCTGTTGGAAACAACTGCAGGAAACAACGAGCTTCCAAGCTCTCTTCCCATACACTCATGGGACTTCCTGTTGCTTTTTTCATTTGGAACAACTCAATCGTATTCCCCATCACCTCTTTGGAATGAAGTGGATGTACACTGTAATGTTCATAGATCTCTTCACATCTTGACATGTCCACTTTTTCTATTTCTCCACTTATTGTTTCATTATCTTCTGCTAAATCTATTTCTTCTTCTCCAACAAACACGTTTCTATAGTACTCATTATTTTTCAACAGATACAATGAAGCCTTTTGCACTTTTCTAACATCCACTAACTCTTGCCAAATTTTCTTATTCTTAGTCGGAACACCATGAACTAGAATGACTAGTTGCTCATTTTCTGCATGATCTACACCAATAGTGTAAATATTTTTCCTTAAATCTAATGGTAAGAACACAACTCTTCCTTTCAATCCTCTTTGCAACTCTGATGGAGGTAATTTACCTGTTTTGGGCTCCATACGAACAATAGCCTGAAACGGGTGAACACATTTTATCAGAATAGACTCATACGTATTTAAATCTATCAGCTCTGGAGGAATAGCAATCAACTCTAGATTATTATGAACACCTCTAGCAGGCATTTTACTCTCATCTAATTTATTATAACAATATTTGCAAATACGCTGCTCACATCCCAAATCAAAACAATCCTCTACCAACAAATAAGTTGCAAATTCCATCCACTTATCATTATCTTCCATTTCACTTTTTAAATACAGATTGACACTCCTAGTCTCATTTTTATAGTGACTTCGCCGACAACAAATACAAGAAACATTTGGTCTTTCACCTGAAATGACCTTAAACTTTGTGATTTCATCCTCAATTTTTCCTGTAATTACGGGTTGTACATTGTCTTCAACATTTTGTTCTCCTAATGTGTCAGTTTCTTCACTCTCTTGCTGAGGACCAAAGTAACAAAACTCAATATCATCACAGACCTGCTTCACATCTGATACTGACCCACGCAAAAGAGCACTGTTCAACTCACTTAACTTTAGTGCTGGACTTTTTGCATAATACAACCTTCTCACTAACTTCCGCATTTGAGTATGATGTACTGCCAGCATTCTGAAATGGTGAAAAACACTTTGATAAACTTTCCTAGAAAGACAAGCCAGAGAATGACCTTGCAAACCAGTATGTTTTCTCACTCTGCAAGGGTCTAGTCCTTGCAACAGCTTAATCTTTTGTTTTACACTTTTGTTAGTATAGGCTCGTAAAAAACTACATAATTTTTCAATAGATTCCTGTCGTACACTGAAAATACTACTGCAATCCCAAGTGTACACAGGGTTTTTCGCACGTCTCCCTAAAACTTCCTCAGCTATCCCTTCTTCTGCATTTCTTTCAACCATTTTCTCTTTCTCAATTGGACAACCATCTCTAACCTCATAACCTCTACCACTGGTGTCAACTGCATACAATAATTTTTCGCTCTGTGAATAACTGTCTTCGTTAAAAAAAGGCTCTGAACTGGAACTGTGTTTCCATTCTCCCAAAAAAACATCACACCATTTTTTTTTATTATTAACTCGTTTCCTCCTACTTTTGGCCTTCATTACATGAATTGGTTTATCTAGTGATCGAATTCTGTTTAATACTAAAATAAACTGTTTCCTTTTTATTTCAAAAGCCTTTTCTACATTGTTTTCAATATGATTCTTCTTTGTATAAAATAGAGCTCTCTTTTTATATTTCTTCACTTCTTTCAGCAAATTATGCACTACTCTCTTGTAAAATATTTTTGGGCGTAATTCCTTATACTGATTTTGCCTTCTTTTACCATACTTTATCTCCTTTGACAAACCATTGGCTTTTTTGCTTTTCCTCTTATTGTGATTTTTTTTCTTAGTTGAAGCATTCTCATTAGTTCCATAATTATGTACATTCTGTTTGGTCCTACAAACATTTTTAATCAATTGCTTTGTGATTTTACCAGAAGATATTTTCCTTTTAGCTACATTATCTTGTACATTCAATACTTGTGGTTGATGTTTCTTCAAGTAATCCTCTTATCTCTGTTCTTTTCTTTTTCTTTTTCTTTCTGGCATGATTTCTATATATTAACGTTGAAAAACAGTTTCTGTAAAAAAGAATCACAAACAAATGTATATTAATAACTTTCAAATGCATACCAATCTATTACTGGAGAAACACATTTTATATAAAAACTGACTAAGAAACTATAGCCCTGAAGCACAAGTGTGACAATCGTTAAGACACTACATGCATAGTGCATTCTACTTTAAAGCAGTTCATACCCTAAAGCCTACCTCACTAAAACACTACATGCTAACTGACGGAATGATTACAGTAGTATAAGGAGACACACTGGGTGAGTGACAGGGTGTTTTCTAGAACTGTATGAATACTGACTGGGGAATTGAAGGTGTGAAAGACAAGTGTGTAGGTGGTTAGTAGACAGAATGTGTATTGGAGAGAGGTTTGTAGCAGTCCATGTATTTAGGCCTGGGTCACTGCATGAGTACTTGGATACTGACTGAATGATTAAAGTACTGCAAGGAGAGTGCCTGGGTGAATTTATAAGTGTTTGGGTTTTGGCACAGTGAATGGATTAGTACATAGTACTGAATGGGTCACTAAAGAAGTGCAAGGGGAGTGACAGGGTGTTTGCTGGAGTGTATATATACTGACTGGGGAATTGAAGGTGCGAAAGAGAATTGTGTAGGTGGTTAGAAGCCTACATGCATAGTGGATAGGGGTTTGTAGCAGTCCATGTGCTAAGTCCTGCCTCACTCCATTACTACATAGGTACTGACTGAATGATTAGATTACTGCAAGGAGAGTGGCTGGGTGAATTTATAAGTGGTTGGGTTTTGGCGCAGTTAATGGATTAGAACATGGTGCTGAATAGATCACTAGAGGAGTGCAAGGGGAGTGACAGGGTGTCTGATGGAAGTGTATGGATACTGCCTGGGGAATTGAATGTGTGAAATACAAGTGTGTAGGTGGTTAGAGGACTTCATGCATAGTGGATAGGCGTTTGAAGCAGTCCATGTGCTAAGGCCCGGCTCAATGCATGAGTATTTGGGTACTGACTAAGGCCCAGATGTATCAAACAGTTTCACCGATTCTGTGTCTATGGGAAAATGTGTTCATACATCTAGCCCTAAATGATTAGAGAACTGCAAAGAGAGTGCCTAGGTGAATTTATAAGTGGTTGGCTTTTGGTGCCGTAAATAAATTAGTACATGGTGCTGAATGGGTCACTGGAGAAGTGCAAGGGGAGTGATAGGGCGTTTGCTGGAGTGTATGTATACTGACTGGGGAATTAAAGATTCAAAAGACAGTTGTGTAGGTGGTTAGAAGACTGCATGCATAGTGGATAGGGGTTTGTAGCAGTCCATGTGCTAAGTCCTGCCTCACTCCATTACTAAATAGGTACTGACTGAATGATTAGATTACTGCAAGGAGAGTGCCTGGGTGAATTTATAAGTGGTTGGGTTTTGGCGCAGTGAATGGATTAGTACATGGTGCTGAATGGGTCACTACAGGAATGGAAGGGGAGTGACAGAGTGTTTGGTGGAAGAGTATGTATAATGACTGGAGAATTGAAGGTGTGAAAAACAAATGTGAAGGTGGTTAGAAGACTTCATGCATAGTGGATAAGGGTATGAAACAGTCCATGTGCAAGAGGTAAGGGGACTGAACACAATCTACATATTAAAGTACAGCACATTACTGTCAAATCATGACTCATTTTATCAATGCATAAGCAAAGACTGGCTTCTAATGCTTCTAAAACTTGAAAACATGACAGGTTTTAAAAGAGTTATCTGTCAGCAAATACATGATGTTACCAAATTCTTCTCTCACAGTGGTTCCCAAATGCACACAGACTCACAGTGTGATTCTAGACAAGCAACACTGTCCCTACCAGTTTACCAAAACTCATTCACTACTGTGCAAGGGGTAAGTGGACTACACACAATCTACATATTAAAGTTCAGCAAATTAGTGTCAAAACATGACTCATTTTATCAATGCATAAGCAAAGACTGGTTTCTAATACTACTAAAACTTGACAACAAGACAGGTTTTAAAAGAGTTATCTGTCAGCAAATACATGATGTTACCAAATGCTTCTCTCACAGTGGTTCCCAAATGCACACAGACTCACTGTGTGATTCTAGACAAACAACACTATCCCTTGCACTATAACAAAACACATTTCATCATCTAGAAGGAGTACTACATTTTAGTGTAGAAACATAACCCATTTCACAAATTCATAAACAATGACTTTTTTCTAATTCTACCAAAATATAAAAAGAGCACTCTTATCTCCCAGCAAACACATGAAAAACACAAATGCTTATCACAAAAGACCTCCTCTCAATTAAATAACTCACTATTAAAAGCCAGGATATCAGAAAGGATCCAAAGTAGGCTTTATTGAAGTGCAACCACCGACACAGACATGTCTCCTTCCCAGCGTCTCCAATATTGGAATGCCTGATCTCACGACCATCTCAGGGCATTCTCATTCTATCACCAAGACAACTAAAGGGTCTATGCCAGACTTACAAGTAAATTACAACACATCCCCTTTACAAAACAGCAAAACAAATAAGATAAACAAAGAAAGATAAACAAAACAATTTGAGGAAAAGTATAAAGGGAACATCATGACTGGAATCTACGCATGCAAATAAGAACATGGGATAAAATTATAAAACATATTCTTAATACAAAACATAATCTTTAAACTTCGCTGGTACATGTCTGAGTCTAATGGGACCATCACAATTCCCATGTTCATCCACAGGAACACAGCTGCGGGTGTTGGCTGCACGTAAACTTGCATCAACAAATTTAACCAACCTTGACATGCTCCAGGTACAACCATTGTCCAAAGTCACAACATTTTTCCTTATTGCTGTGATGACAAAAGGACCAAGAAGATTAGACAACCCTTTATGACCATACTTGGTTTTATTTACCCAAACACGATCACCAAGATTCCATTTCTTCTCCTTCACAGACATTTTGTCATAATAACGCACCTTGTACCTTCGCTGATACTCAGCCAGTTTACTCTTTCTCACATCTTCACTCACCGCATTCCCCTTCCACACAGGAAGCCACACTGGATTCAGTTTGGACATCGCCAATCTTCCCCTCAGGGCTTCAAAAGGTAATTTTTGAGAAATGGCGTTAGGAACAGTGCGGTGTGCCCACCAAGTTTCTCTTAACATTCTGCTGAAAGAAACCCGAGAATCAAGTGCCCTTTGAGCACAACTCTTGAACACCCTATTCATCCTCTCTGTGAGACCATTGGCCTGTGGAGAATATAATGTTGTTTTCAAATGAACTATACCAAGATTTTCAAGAAAATTTTGCATCTCTTGGGAGATGAACTGCACCCCATTGTCGGTAACTAAATACCTAGGAATACCCTCAGATGTGAAAACATCTTTTAAAAATTCAATGATGGACCTGGAATTAACAGCACCCATGCACTTGGTAACCACCCACTTTGAGGTGTAGTCCACCAAGAGAACAACAAACCTCTCCTGGGAAGGCATTAGCTCAAAAGGACCCATGATGTCCAACCCCAACTTAGTCCAAACCACCTCCGGTACCTCCACAGGCGAGAGAGGAGATTGGCTGGTCACATGAGACTTATCATTGATGGCACACAAATGACAATCTTTGACACCATTCTCTACCATCCGATCCATTCCCGGCCACCAGTATCTCTCTCTGACTCGCGCTTTCGTAAGACTTCTTCCGAGATGCCCTTCATGAGCTAAATTAATTACCTAATCTTTGAGAACATCAGGCGGAACCATTCTCTCACCTCTCATAAGTTTCTTTCCACAAAAAGTCAAGTCATCCTTTACACACCAAAATGGCTTCACGGCTGGATCAAGATCCTTGCAGCTCGGCCACCCTTTGGATATCAAGTCCTTCAACAAGATTAATGTTTTATCTTTAACCGCACAAGATAACCACTCTTCCTCTAACAATGAGTTCTCCATCACCCAATTTACGCACTCTAACTCATCATCCACATTTCCAGAAACCACCGGCAACCTAGACAAACAGTCAGCTGACTTATTATCCAAACCAGAAATGTAATGCACGCAAAAATTAAACTCCTGTAGACCTTCACTCCATCTCTTAAGTCTAGGGGTCATGTGATCACTATGACGATTTGAGAAAATTTGGACAAGGGGACGATGATCAGACTTCACCATAAAAGGAATCCCCCACAGATAAAACTTAAAGTGTTGTATCGCCCAATACACACTTAGAGCCTCCCTCTCAATGCAGGAATAGTTGACTTCTGCATCTCTAAGGGCCCTGGAGGCAAAAGCCACCACCTTCTCTTCACCATTTTCCACTTGAGAAAGTACGGCTCCCAAACCCTTGAGACTGGCATCTGTTGTGAGAACAGTTTTCAATTTAGTATCAAAATGACCCAATGTCGGCATCCTTCCAATTTCGGACTTGACTAAATCAAAAGCTCTCTCACAATCTGGTGTCCAAACAAAATGTGACCCTTTCCTCAATAAAACTCTAATTGGTTCAACTACACTGGCAAACCCTCTTACAAATTTAGAATAAAACTCTGCCATACCCAGAAAAGACCTAACTTGTTCCTTGTCTTGAGGCGCAGGAGCACTGACTATACTTTCCGCCAGCTGCAATTTTGGTTGTATACCCTCCCCAGAAATAACATGTCCAAGATAAGTTACAGACTTCAACCCTATTCGACATTTTTCCTTTTTTGAAGAGTGAGTCCCCTCTCCTTCAACCTACTCAAAACCGATCTCAAAACGTTCTCATGCTCACTCTCACTTTTTCCATATGCCAAAATATCATCTTGAAAAAACAAGACATTAGAAAGATCCCCAAGCACCATCTTCATTATCCTTTGGAAACAAGCCGCCGCTGAGGCCAACCCAAAAGGCATTCTCAAGAACCGATACGCCCCTAGGGGGGTGACAAATGACGTCAAATGTCTAGAGTCTTTGTGAAGTCTGACCTGATGATAAGCGGACGATAAGTCCAAGGCACTAAAAACTTTAGCTCCCTTCAACAAACTTATACACTCTGAAATATTAGGAAAGGGTTGGCGATCCACCCAGATCCATTTGTTCAATCCGCGTAAGTCCACACACATCCTTACCGCAGAACCACCATCCTTCGGTGCCAAAACCACTGGAGATAACCACTCCGATGCTTCTATCTCCTCAATCACTCTCAATTTAAGTAACTTTTCAAGTTCAAGTTTTAACGGCTCAACCATTAAATTTGGCACTTTCTGTACTTTATGCAGACAAGGTTTGGCTGAATCTTTTAAGAAAATTTGATGCTCAAACCCCTTAAGACAACCAAGTGAATCAGAAAACACCTCCGGAAAATCCTCAAAATACTTTCCATCATTCGTTCTATCAATTGATAAAATCTTACCAGGTGAACTCACACATATTTCATCCATCAACATGACTTGATATTCTGAGTTGGTGGCATTGGGGTTTAAAATTATGCCTAAGTCACGTTGATGCCTCCAACCCAGAAGATTATCTCCCTTCACAGCCACATAAACCTTCCCCATGGTCTTCTTCTACTTAAATACAATTCTTGCAGTCACATATCCCACAATATCCACCTGAGACCCTCCATAACTGAAAGGTGAAATATCTGGAGGCTGAAGTTTTACATTTTCTAGCCCAACCACTTCATCCCATATTTTATTTCCAATTAGCGTGAATGGAGAACCAGAGTCAGCCATAACAGTAAAATTGTTGCTATCCACCGTAATATTGCAAAATGGCATGGTAATCTTTTCCGAATCCACCTTGTCTCCATCTTCTGAAATACTTGAAATGACTACGGTGCGAATACTGTCAGAGGATTTTTCCACACTACGACCCTTCTTTGAAGATTGGAAACCCGAGCATAATGTCCCTTGATCCCACAATTAATACACACACATTCTCTAGCATAACAGTTGGGAAAACTGGATGAGTGAGGGAAACTTCCACATCTGTAGCATCGCACTTTCTGGTTATCACTATTATTTCTCTAACGCTCAAAAGGACGTTGCTGTCGAGAATCACGTTCATCGCGCCGTTGAGCATCTTTGTTAAAGGTAGCGCGAGATTGAGTGTTCTTCACGACGCCTTTATTCTTTGACCCTGACGATACCTTAGCAATGCTCTCAGACAAATTTGTCTTCAGCGTCACACTCTGACATGGAGTGGACACTTTCTTGGTTTTTCTTCGTAATCTCACCATGAGCTTGATCGCTATCTTCACGATTTTTCCTTATCTCTTTCACCCATGAGGAAGTATTCTCAACACCCTCCACGATCGCAATGGCCTCTGCCAATGTTGGATTCTTGGACAACACTTTTTCTTGTACCCTTGAACTGTTTGTGCATCTGACTAGTTGATCTCTCACTAGGGAGTCAGATAGTTCCCCAAATTCACAAGTGGGTGCCAATGTTTTTTTAGTGAAGCGATATAAGTTCCTACACGTTCTGTTTGGCCCTGAACCCTCGTGAAGAATCTGTGGCGTTCTAAAACAACATTGATCCGCGGACCAAAATATCGCTCTAGTATAGTCATGGACATTTGGTACCCATCTGCAGGCTCACCATCACCATTACCAATGGTGATGGGGTCCATGCTATCGTAAGTGTTCCTGCCTTCAACGCCCAAATTGTGTAGCAAAATAGCTTGTTTTCTTGCTGCGGAAAACTTTTCGCCCCCAATTGCCACTAAGTAGGAATCAAGTAAATTTCTCCACCTCTTCCAGGGAAGAAAAGGTTCCCCTTTCTCTGATAGGAATGCAGGAGGTTGCGACATGCTGGAAGCAGTTCCATATTACTATTGTCTTATTGTAATCCAGAGTAGTCCTAAAATAGTTAAGCACGCAACCTTTTTTAAAAAAATGAATAAATAAATTCCTCACCGTGAAGCAGCTTCCAAATTATCCAAGGAAGATGAGGCTTCGCATCGCGCTGTCTGTGGAAAGAACCTACTTCTATTTCAGACGCAAGTATTTGTATGTACCCCAATCCAAAATGGCCGCTACGTTGTGTGACGCTATGCGTGCGTCAACGTGAACGTCACCGTCACTGATTCAGAATCCAAACATTCGGCAAGACGCGAGGAGCGGCGGAGCACTTGGAACTAGTGAAGCGCACAGAGTCTCGCTCACGAAGAGGATTCAAAAGTAAGCAGTCAACAGTCACTTACTGTTTAGGTGAAATACACGACGATCTGTACAGCTCCAGATTAATGTTGTTGAGGGTAGGCCCGGTTAATAAGGTGTCCGTGAGTCAGCAAGCGAAAGGATGTCGCTTGAGGTTAAATCCGTTGTGAGGAAAATCCGTCTGTTTTGAATAAGAGCGGGTTCACAGGGGAATCGATGGTTGCCACTTGTCCCCAATCAAGTACTACTCGTCGCCAGTATTAAAAGCCAGGATATCAGAAAGGATCCAAAGTAGGCTTTATTGAAGTGCAACCACCGACACAGACAGGTCTCCTTCCCAGCGTCTCCAATATCGGAATGCCTGATCTCACGACCATCTCAGGGCATTCTCATTCTATCACCAAGACAACTAAAGGTTCTATGCCAGACTTACAAGTAAATTACAACACTCACCTTTCAAGTAGTTTTGTAGATTAACAAGTATATGAGTCACACACTAGATTTTCTTATACAGAATCTCTGCACTGTGCACCTGTCAGCAAAACCAAAGAATGGCAAAGTTTCCCTCTCATTTTCCACACATATACATGCAAACATCAAATCACATTCCTTCCCACATAAATTCAAAAGCTAACACACATTTCTATTGGTTAAACATTTCAACCCTTTCCAAACGACATAAATTTGAACCCTTCTCCCAATCTGCATCCTGCCTGTTACCATAGAAACAGGTTATGGAGCACTGTACTGAGCACACAGGTCACAAGTTCAGCACACAATGTTGCTAATCAAAACAGCAAGGGTGCTTGATTTTTCAACATATCAGCTTATCCTATATAATGTTCCTTACAATCAGTTTTTGTTAACCAATAAGAATCATGCGTTTAAAAAACAGAAACATGCACCCTTCCTTTCAGTGTAGAAGGTTGTCAAACAACCAATGATTTCTTGTCTTTTTTCCAAACTGCATCTTAGCCACCATTTTAGAAAAATCTTACTTTCCAAACTACCATTTCATTTACAGAGACCATCTGAGTGCATCCAGACCTCCCCTCAAGATGGATTGTGGGACACAGCTACATTTTCTGGAGCCAAAGGTATGCAGAAAAAAAGGCATTCACAAAGACCTAGCTTTGCCAAATGTAGACATTAAATGCATTGGACAAAGAGGGTTAAAGTGGCACCAATTGATGCCACTGGTGAAATCCTTCATGCAAATCCAACACCCTGACCTCATAATAGTGCACTGTGGTGGCAATGACCTAGGCACTTTGACTGGGGTAGGACTGGAAATGCTTATGAAGGACACCTTTGCAGAACTGATTTCACTTTTCCCCAAAACTGCCTTTGTGTATTCTAACATATGCCAAAGGCAGAAATGGAACTGGTCCGATCATTTTTGTCCACAAATTGAGAAAGCTAGGAAACATGTGAATAAATCTGTTTCTGCTTTTCTCCGAGACTATAGAATGGAGTCCATTTTCAATAACAATCTGTGCTTTCATATACAAGAGATGTATAGGAGAGATGGAGTACACTTTACTGATGAAGGAAACCGAGTCTTCCTCAACAACTTTAGACTCTGTATAGGTACTTACTTATAAGTACCAAAAACTCTCAATGAACACAACGGCTCTTTTTAGAGCCACTCAAGAACAAAACACTTAAGCTTGATATTTATCTCCCAAAAATTTCAATTTTTTTACCTTGGATCCGCGCACACAGCGCGTTAGGAACCGCATACCCAACGCGTTAGGATCAGCGCATCCAACGCGAGGGGATCCGCATACACTGCGCGCATTTCGCCGTTTTTTAAAAAGGGGGCCCCAGAGGGTCCTTCTGGGACCCCCTAAGCAGATCTAGAGGGTCAGAGTATTTCCACTCTGCCCCCTTTATATGTTTTACACACTTATTCTTCTTACTTCTTCAGCCTTGCTTCTACCGAGGCAGAAAATGGCCACCAACAGTTCCTGGTTTCGACTGCAGAGAGACGCGCGACAGCCAATTAGCATTCAGCACGTGATCGGGAGGGTGCGCGCTCGGTTCGGGGAGGGTGCGCTTACGGTGCGGGTAGGGTGCGCGGATCCTCCACAGCCATAGATATCACTAACTTTTTTACCCTAATTTTCTCAGGAACTACTGAACGGATTTACACCATTTAAGCAAAAGCGACGAGTCTGAACTAAGGACTACCTCTTTGCCAAATTTGGTGTAATTCCGTTCAGCAGTTCGGGCTGTAGCTGCGGAAACAGATCCTATGGGAAATTGCATAGGGAAAAGGCGTTTTGGGACCCCCCTTTTTTCACGGCCCCCGCTTGACGAATCACCACGAAACTTAGGATAGGAGCGGAGCGCAGCTGACCAAAAGTTTGGAAAATTTCGCTAAGATTCGTCAACCGGCGCCAAAGATATTCCAAATGAGGGGGTTCTGGTTGGCGCTGGTAAGTACCAGCGACAAGCAGGGACCCTTTACTTCTAGTCAGGGCGAAGGATGACTCTTTAGAATAACCCCTGCTCACCCTCTAGGTGCGTGGCGCGAGCAATCAAGGCTAGACTTCAGGGCGTACACAGTTAAGCATCTGTAATTTTACACACAGCAAATACATCGCATGCACCACAAACGGACACCAGGCAGGTTTTATATAAAAATAAGGCTTTTATATCTCTATCTTTTATGCAGACTTAATACAAGACCCAGTAATGTTTAAAAGGTTGGGCCATGATCTCTTAGTATTGCGGAAAGTTCTTTTAGTGCGGGCAATGAGGTAATCTGCGGGTCTCGGCGCACTTTGCACTGAGACGGTGACCGGGTGGCTCGCATAGAACGACAGGGAAAACAAACGTTGCGGACCGTGGATCCGATGCGAGCTCGCGGTCGAGTTTGTGTTACACAGTACCTTGTTTCTTGGTAAAGGCAGGTGCGGGGCGTCCAGCGGCTCTTCAGAAGGGCGAGGCGGCGTCTGGGGCTCCCAAGCTTTACGGGGTGATCTGGTCCTTCAGGGTTACAGGGGTAGTGGTGTGTTCCGGTTGGGCAGGTGAGCAGAGTGGGGTAACCGGGTACGTTTCCTACGTCTGGGCCGTCCGAGGCTTTTGGGATGCTCACAGCGCTGATTCCGGCGGGAGGGTTGAAGGTCAGGATGAGCCCAATGGTCCTGGGGCTCAGTTCAGGGGGCAAGCTCGCTTCCAGGCCCTTGGAGATCGTTTTTGAAAGCACAAGGTTTTTAAAATAAAAATGGAGCAAATCTTCAGTAAAGGGTTCTTCTCCTCTCCTTTGGCAGCAAGGTCACCACTGCAGGCCAGTCCCCCAGGATAGGGACAGTCTTCCTCCGTACAGCTTTCCTGGCGCCTCCTCCTCAGGCAGAGATTCTTCTTGGTTCAAAGCGGATCTGATTTCTTGGGAGCAGGGCTCTTACATTTATACAGAGATTATTTTGGTCTTTCAGGCCAGGGGGGGCCTTGCCTAGTCCAGTCCGGTTTCTGAGCACTTTGTGTATGTGATGCAGGCTTCTTCTTTCAGAGGGCAGGGCAGAGACATCAGACACTCCACAGGGGGTGGAGCCAGCATTGTGGTGGCAGAGCACAGCCCTATTCAGAGTCCAGGTGTACTCCTCCCACCCATCTACTGTAAATCTTTCTATTCACCACCGGGGCTACCCCAGCCTGTCTCTTGGAATTCCACAGCCCTGTCACTCACAGAAACCAGACAGCAGATACACATCATCGCAGAGGCGGGCTAAAATGGTTAGACAAGCAAAGACCAACTTTCTAAAAGTGGTGTTTGCAAACGCAGAATATTAAAATACCCTTTGCTAAAAGATGTATTTTATTATGCTGAGTTCAGGCATACTAAACTCGATTTTCTACCATGTTCCCTGGGCTTGTTAGGATCATATGGTGTAACAATTCTAACAGCTCATTCTGGCCTACGGGGACAGGTAGCCTTACAATAATGAAAAACGAAAATGTCTGTAATTCACTATTAGGACATGCCACATCCATCAGGGCATGTCCTACCTTATGCTTACAATGCACCCTGCCCTTGGGCTTACCATAGGGGTGACTAATATGAAGTTAAAGGAAGGTTTAGGGACTGGCAAGTGGGTGCACTTACGCAGTCAGCATGACAATACCAGACTGCACGCAGGTTTGCAGGTTTGCAATGGCAGACCTTAGACACATTTTACAGCGCTGAGTCTGTGGGTGGCACAACCAATGCTGCGAGCCCACCAGCAGCATTTGGAATTACACGCCATGGGCACTCCTGTTGCACTTTACTAGGGGCTGACAGTAAACCAAATAAGCCAATCATGGGATCCAACCAACATATACAATTTACATAGGGAGCACTTGCACTGTGGCACTGGTTGGCAGTGGCACAGTGCTCTGAGCGGCCAACACCATAAAAACACATGAGGCACAACGATGAAAAATGGAAGGGAGACCCACGCCAAGGTGCCAGGTCTAACACGTGTCCCCTCCAGCTGAAATGTGGGGAGAACTACCCTACCCCAGGGAGTTCCTCATCACTAAGGCGGAAAAATCTGGACAGACCGTCGGCATTGGCGGGATCTGTACCAGGGCGATGTTCCACCGTGAAATCCATACCCTGTAGGGAAATAAACCACCTCAACAGCTTAGGATTCTCACCCCTCATCTGCATCAATCATCTGAGGGGGCTGTGGTCTGTCTGAACCCGGAAGTGAGACCCAAACAGGTAGGGTCTTAGCTTCTTCAGCGCCCAGACCACAGCAAATGCCTCACGCTCAATAGCACTCCACCTTTGTTCCCGTGGTAGTAACCTCCTGCTAAAAAAGGCTACAGGTTGATCTAAGCCCTCTCCATTAATCTGTGAAAGAACAGTCCCCACACCATGTTCTGAAGCATCTGTCTGGACGATAAACTCTTTGGAAAAGTTGGGAGCCAAGAGCACGGGCGCCGTGCACATAGCAGCTTTCAGGGCCTCAAAATCTTTTTGACAGGTGTCAGTCCAAATCACATTCCTGGGCTGCTTCCTGGAAGTCAGCGCTGTCAAGGGGGCAACAATGTTGCCATACCCCTTGACAAACCTCCTGTAGTACCCGATGAGACCTAGGAAGGCTCTCACCTCTGTCTGGGTTTTCGGGCGACTCCCAATTCAGGATGGTTTCTATCTTGGGTTGAAGGGGTGCCACCTGGCCACTCCCAACTTGGTGCCACATGTACACCACCGAACCCTGCCCGATCTGGCACTTACTCACCTTGATCGTGAAGCCTGCCTTCCGCAGCGCCATCAACACTTACCAGAGGTGGCGCAGGTGTTCCTCCCACGTGGAGCTGGACACTGCGATGTCATCCAGGTAGGCTGCACTGAACGAATCCAGCCCAGCCAACACCTGGTTGACCAACCTCTGGAAGGTGGCAGGGGCATTCTTCATCCCAAAGGGCATAACCCGGAACTGGTAGTGCCCATCTGGGGTGGGAAATGCTGACCTCTCTTTGGCCCCATCGGTCAAGGCGATCTGCCAATACCCAGACGTTAACTCAAACGTGCTGAGGTAGTTGGCAGCCCCTAGCCGATCTATGAGCTCATCAGCTCTGGGGATGGGGTGTGCGTCAGTCCTGGTGACCGAATTGAGTCCTCTGTAGTCCACACAGAACCGGAGTGCGGGTGTGGCTCCCGGCGCTGCAGCCTTTGGGACCAAGACCACTGGGCTGGCCCAAGGACTGCTTGAGGACTCAATTACCCCAAGGGCAAACATCTTGGAGACCTCCTCCTTGATGCATGCTCTTACCATGTCAGTTACCCTGTAGGCCTTGTGCCGCACAGGTGTACTATCCCCAGTGTCCACATCATGGACACACCAATCAGTGACACCGGGAACCAGGGAAAACATATCAGAAAATTGTCCCAGTAACTGGCGACAATCATTCTGTTGCTCGGGGGTCAGGGTGGAAGAGAGGATGACACCATCCACTGACCCATCTTGCTCCTTGGCTGACAGGAGGTCAGGAAGAGGCTCGGGCTCTTCCTCCATCCCAGTATCTGTGGCCAAGAGCATGCCCACTTGGGACTTCTCCAAGTGGGGCTTCAGGCGGTTGACATGAATGACCCTTAAGGGGTTCCTTGGAGACCACAAGTCCACCAAATAGGTAACAGGACTCTTGCGCTCCACAACCTCAAAGGGACCGGTCCACTTATCCTGGATCGCACAAGGCTCCACGGGGGCCAAGACCCACACCTTTTGTCAAGGCTGAAGCTCTACCAGAGTGGAATTCTGGTAGTACCATTGCTTCATCTCCTCCTGGCTGGCTTCCAGATTTGCCTCAGCAAGTTGCCTGAATCGCCTAGTCTGATTCCTGAAGGCCAGCATGTAGCTATATACATTCCGGGGAGGTTTCCTGGGAGATTGCTCCCAGCCTTCCTTGACCAGACTTACAGGTCCTCTCACTGGGTGGCCATACAGGAGCTCAAAGGGGCTGAACCCTAGAGACTTCTGTGGCACATCACGGTACGCAAAGAGAAGGCATGGCAAGAGGATGTTCCACTTACGCCTCATGGGTTCTTCCAGACCCATTATCATGCCCTTGAGGGTACGGTTGAATCTCTCAACTAACCCGTTTCCTTGGGGGTGGTAAGGTGTGGTGAACTTGTAGGTTACACCACACTCTTGCCAAAGGGATTTCATATACTTGGATATGAAATAGGTAACCCGGTCAGACACCACCTCTAGAGGGAATCCCACTCTGGAGAAAATTCCCATCAGTGCACATCCCACCACGGGGGCCGTCACTGTCCTCAGAGGGATGGTTTCCGGGTACCGGGTGGCATGGTCCACCAGGACCAGGATAAACCTGTTGCCCATGGCTGTCCTGGGGTCCAGTGGCCCCACAATGTCAATCCCCACTTGCTGGAATGGGGCACCGACCACAGGGAATGGCTGGAGTGGAGCCTTCTGCTTCCTTCCACTCTTTCCACTTGCCTGGCAAGTCTGGCATGTCCTGCAGTGAGTGTCTGAACTCCAGCACATTTGAGGCCAATAAAAGTGGGTGACAAGCCTTTCAAAGGGCTTGTTCTGCCCCAAATGTCCTGCCAATGGAACATCGTGAGCCAGCCCCAGTAGGAAGGCTCTAAAGCGCTGGGGTACCACCAGCACATGGGCTGACCAAGGCTCGGCGACCTTAGGCTCAGAATACAGGAGGTAATTCTCCCAGTAAATGAAATGTGTCCCAGACTGATCACCGTTGGCCTGGTCTGCAGCCTGCTGCCGTATACCCACGAGAGAAGAACATTCTTTCTGCTCCCTGCAGAATTCCTCCCTGGAGGGTCCTCCTTCTTGCTGCCAATGGGTCAGCTCAGGCAGGGCCCCCAGTTCAGCTATCTGTTCCCCTGTAGGTTCCAGGGCATCCCCCTCAAGGTCTGCTTCCTCCTGGACCATGGGAACTTCGGGGGCCGGTTTCCCGCGCCCCCTGCCTCTTCTCCCTAAGGCTGGTTCCTGGGCCTCCCTCTCAGGCTCCAGGTCCTCTTGAGCACCTCTACTGGCTGCCATGGACCGTGTGGTCACACACGCCCAATCAGGCATACCCAACATCTCCAGGTGAGCACTCCGCTCCACCTTAGCCCAAGGTGAGCTCTCCAGATTGTTCCCTAACAGACAGTCTACAGGCATGGCGGGCATCATTGCTATCTGAAGAGTACCAGAGACCCCCCCCACTGAAAGGGAACCTGAGCCACTGGGCAGTGACTCTCCAGATGTCTTGCGAGACCGTAAAAAAAGTACTTGCTCCATATCTTCCAAAGAACAATTGTCAGATTCCTGTTGCGATCTCCCCAGGAACAGATGATTGGTCCCAAAACCCTCTCACCAAAGTCAGCGACAGGTGAAAACAACTGCCTCCGAATTCAGCCAGGGGGAAAGGGGAAGTGGAAGACAAAACAAGAGAGACTGCCTCTGGATTCTGTTTCTTCTTCTCGAAATCTGTTCTATTTTGATTCCTGAAATGAATAACAACAATTAGTTTTTTCCCAATCTAAACCCTGCGTAGTAATACTTTTCCTATTTAACTGCTCTTTACCTCTTTGTGTCAGAGATCTAGCCCCTCTCTTAAAAGTTCTGTCATTGATTCATTTGATCAGTTTGTTAGGGCTTCAGAGTGATATTAGAATTGAGAAAAATGAAAAGTTCGTAGCTGACCAGTCTTTCAAACCATTAAATTGTTTTTGAAGTATTGCGGAAGATAAACAACTCCGTTTGCAGTAAGTCAAAATAAGTATTTTCTTAAATTGTACTTGAAGAGCTATGTCAGGAAAAAGCTGCTCAAAAGTCTTTTATATTTCTAGGAATTATTGGCTGGAAAAAACGTTGCTTATAATTTCTTCATTTCATAACCCTGCCGATTATTTGAACACTTGCAGAACACTGTAGAATAAACACTCTTACTTATGACAATTGATAAGGCTTCTCTTCACAGAAGACTCTTCTCTTTGCTGTCCTAGTCAAACTCTGCAATGCGCCTTCCTCAGAGACCGGACACGACTCACCGGTAAACTTACTGACTGATTAGCGCGATAAACTTGCTGACAGGAATAGCGCTGTCATTCAAATAATTGAGAACATAAGGAATAATTCAAGCAAACATCACAAAAATGCCTCCAGTACTTTCCTCAAAGATGCCTAAGCTGAAGTTCAGGATACGCCACCGCCACAGACTTTATCTCCTCAGTTTGGTCACAGCGCGCTGAAGAGAAACGTCCATTTCAGGTTTCTTCACAGTTGAAGTGCGCCGTGCGAAGCTCGCGCAGGCGCGTTGAACACCAAGAGAGTCTCGAGTTGGAAAACAACTAGACCGAGAACTCTCTAGGGAAGTGGGACATTGGCCTGGATGTGAGGAAGTGGAAACTCTTAGTCCCAGTAAAATGGACTTAAGAGTTGTCTTTCAAATCGGGCCCAGTTTAATCCATCGTGGATATTTCATTGGGGATAACTTCTCTGCATGACATTGTGTTTTCCCCATCTCAATGTAAGCGCAGTTCAATGGAGTCATGACATCAATACATAATTCATTTTTCTAATTTAATCAACATGTCTAATATTTTACTTTCTTCAAATTTACTGGAAAACACTGTAATTAACTTAATTCTAAATGTAGGGTCTCACGAGTACATTGCAAATGCCAAACAGAAGGTACAGCCCCTTAGAGTCCACGCAGGGGAATGTACATCCGACTCCGGCAAGCGTCTCACGAGAGCCATCACTTAAAAAAATGTATATATCCAACCATGTTTTTATCACCAAATCATTAATCTATTATTGATTGGCATTAAATAATAAATGAAATATGATAAAGACCTGTATATAAAGATCACAATGATATTTAGAACTCTATGATCTCGCAAGTGTCCCACAAGGTTTTCACGGGAGTAATGACACCTAAAAAATAGACTGCTGGTAACATGTCTCGATATGAGAGTTACAAGAACTGAGCAAATACACAATCTACACTGAAATACTGAATATTTATCTGTTTAATACTCACACATATTTAAGAAATATTGTGCAAACTGTGAACCATTCTTTTTCAAAATAATGTATGCACACAACATATACAATAAAGTCATTCTACCACACATACACTCACAATTTTTTTAATTTACTTAAACCCTTTGGATGCGTTAGACGGCCCCTGGCTGTCTGACGCCACGGGTGGCGTGTGTGTCGGACGGCCGGGAGCCATTCGATTTGTGCACGCGTCAAATCTTCCCACACTGCTGGAAAATTTCGCCCGCATTTAAAGGGTTAAAGAAAACCTAGAAATTGACAGAAAAAAACAAAGTTTAGAGTAACGTTATAGTGTTGGGTAATAAAAAGATCTGTTTCATTTAAAATAAAAAAAAACCTTAGTAATTCACTGAAAAAAACAAAGGTAAAAAAGTTATGTTATAGTTTGGTGAATTTCTCAGTGACATCATAAATGTTTTAAACTAAAACAAATACAGAAATTCAGCATTTATAGTTAGCAGCTGTAGGAGAGTGGCATCGACTGCATAGTTGCCCCCAACTTTTTGCTGATGTTTTGACTGTTTTATGACTCTAGCCAGGCTGTGGCCCTGCTATTCAGGACCCCAGCCTATCTGCTTCCTCTGTTAAACTATGTGAGTACCCTAGGTACTAACCAATTGGATGCTGAGTATACCCTGCCAGTCCCTTGTATATGGTACCCTAGGTACCCAGGGCATGGGTCCCTCAGTAGGCCTACCAGGGCTGCAGCACTGATTGTGCCACCCTGGAACAGCCATACAAAATGACACCACCAGACCACTACTGTAGTCTGGGTAAGGTGGTGCTAGCACCCCTTACAGGGATATAGGTAGCCTATATACCACCCCATTACAACACATGTACTCTCATAGGTCACCCCTATAGCAGGCCTTGGTAATCCTACAAGGCACGGTGCTGAGGTATGTGTGAGGGGGGACCCCTACCTGAGTAGGGCCCCTCTGCAACCTTCATAAAATCATTGCTGGGTTTTTTGTTGTGTAGCCATACCATATACTCTTAACCGCATTATAAGTCAATCGCGATATCGCGATAACTTGAGAATGGCTACACAGAACCATATCGAGTTTGGTGTCAAACATGTAGGAATCATACCCCCAGTCCAGCCATGGGCATGAGGGTACGATTCCCCCCTGCTAAAGGGGCGATATGGGAAAAGCGGTAGAATTTAGACACCAATTTAAAAGTGCACAGGTAACACAAAATGGATGCTACCGGCCACCCACACAACTCTGGCTGCCTGTTGCTGGGGAAAATCCCAGCCTCTACAGCTGGACAATAGGGCTCCTGTGGCAGGGAGGTGCCAGCACCTTCCCAGACAGGATATGTGGATTGGAACAGGGTGGGTGCACCAAATGTCCTTTCAGAGTTGCACGTAGGCAGCTCCAGCGCCTTCATTCTGCATACACCACTTGGAACCGGTTCAGGGGCATCCTGCCCCTCCCCCAGGCGGGAAACACACAAAGGGGAGAGGGTGTAGCCACCCTTTCCCGCCTCACCACTCATTGGTGGACACTACTCTGGACACTCCCCTAATCTTGGGGATAAAGGTGAATAATGTGGCCCCAGAGCCTCAGATTAATCTTGAACTTTACAGTCTTGACCTTCGACTTGCTGCTGCCCAGCTGACGGAAGAAATCTCTCTTGGGATAAAGGAGTTATCCCCCTGCTTGGCAGGCACCTGAAACACTGCAAGTGACCAGGTTGGAACTTCGCTGCTCCTATGGACTTCGACGCCTTCCTGCCCCCTAGAGGTGGGTCTCCAGCGCATCCCAGAGGCCAGTGAGTGTGGTCAACGAGTTTGGGCACTGTGGACCGCGTGGGTGCTGAGATCCCCAATACCCCAAGACACCGGCCACCCCTTGCGTAGCACATGACCCTGACTAGTGGGGAAGTTGTGCTTTGGCCCGTTTTTGAGACAACCACTCTATAGTAACTGTGCCAAAGACCAGCACCCTAGCCCCCTCCGGTGGCCCGTGGGTGCCCTTTTACGCACTCCAAATTGCCGCCTCCCGCGGTCCCTTGTCTCTCGACTTGTGGGCCCTAGCGGAGGTCTATCACAACAAACAAGAGGTCCCCTGGTTGCTCCAGGACTGCTCTACAGTCTCCTTGACGGAGACCTCTCTCAGACCTCGTGGGTCTGCACCGTAGCAGATTTGTTCATCTTGCGTGGGTTGCTGTTGCCAAGGCTTAGTGGATCCAATCCGGACACTAACATCTCAGCGACCCTCATCCAACATGGGACAGTCGTCCTCCAGAAGCTGGCCTTCCTTGAAGCCTCCCGGAGCTCGTGGCTGCAGATCCAAGCTACACCACCTTCAACCTGAAGCACCTGACATCGAAGGGCTCTTTGCTTTTAGCCTCCTGGTCACTTTGCCGTGACGCATACTCTGTCCCCTCTGCTTTCAGGTTCTTCTCTACAATCTTCACATCTTTGATCTTCACGGCATCATCGACGCTTTTGGCTAGCAGAACTTTTGACGATTTTCCCATTGAAAATCAGCCCGCGACCCGACATCGAAAACGACCTATGCACCCGGCTTCCCTGGGGCAGGTAACAGTGGTACTATGGTACTCTCGAGGTTGTGGGCTCTTCAAAAGCTTAACTCTAAAGTTTTAACTTTGTACTCCTGCTAGAAGTATTTTTAAACTGTTTATTTTCAATCGCGACATTCTCCATGGCTTTAATGGAGATCCCGATAGCAGCTACTTCCACTGCACGCGTCTCCCGTGGGTCCCCTTCCTCATAACCTGGGGTGGATTCTTAAGGGGCCAGCGATCCTAAATGCCCTAGGCATTGTCTGTAGAATTGTCGTGGTTCTTATACCACTATTTTAGTATATGGTTTGGTCAACCCCTGGGGCCCAATGTTAACAGTGCTATTTATTTGTATCTATCAATGCTTGTTTTATGTATAACTTTGCCTTAGCCTCATAAAGAGACTGTGGTATTCTGTTTAGAATAAATAGATATATTTTATATATATACCTGTGTGGAATACTCTTTCATTTGGTCATTCAAGAGGTTATCTATGGTAAAACAATAAGCTTAACAATCCTTCAAGACTTAGCCTGAAGGCTGCTCTCCACAGCTACCACTAGGATAGCTTTCTTTAAAGGTTGTCTTTTAAACTTAACATCATAAGAGTCGAATTGGACTGGTGCAAGGTGGCCACTATAACTAGTGACCAGCATATGCCAGGCCAACGTCTCACATTGTTGTGCAGCGGATGGATTCAAGCTTGCCATTGTTTTACCAGATAACAAATTGAATTTCTAAAGTGAAAACCACTAGGTACCAAAGGTACATATAAAATTCAAGCTTAGATTACAATAAGTTCTACTGAACTTAGGAGTTGTGTGAAGAGGGTTTAGCACACCTTGACTACAACTCAAGAGAGGGTTCAGTAGGCCACACCTAGTGTAGGTAGATACAGCAGTACCACTACACTAGAAATGTCTTTAAGTTCAGGTGCCCATAAGGCTCTGGAAGGACCCCATAGGGTCCCAGTCGACAAATATGACCATCTCTCTTTTGCTGAGCTTAGGGAGATGTGCACCTCTAGGAAACTTAAGACAAACAAAGGTGCCAACACTCAGCGTCTCAGGGAAATCCTGCTCATAGGAGACTTCAAGCAGACTTTAGTGTCTGATGGGGTAGACAGGTTGGTTGGGCATCCCCCAGAAGAGGACACCCCAGGGGTGGAATATGATGAGGACCAGGAAGAGGAAGATGAACTTGACCTGGATGACCAAGACCATTCAAGACATGGAGATGATGGCCCAAGAGGCACTCTCTCCATCCCTAAAGGGAGAATGGTGGATCCAAACCGAAGGAACAGATCCCCCTCAGAGGGGTCCATCCATTCTGTGAGATCCAAAGGAACCTCTGCCTCTTCTCAGAGAAGAGAATCCTCCCATGAGAGGAAATGCAGACTGATCAAATTTGAGCAGGCTAAACTATAGCTTAAGAGAGAACAGTTAGCATTGGACAGGGAAGCCCTGGAGCTTCAGAAAGCTTCAGGAAATGGGGTCTAGAGACTCCTGGTGGCAGTGATACCCCTAGAGTTAGAGAGAAAGCTCCTGAGAATAGGAACCTCCATAAGATTGTGCCCCCCTATCAGACAGGGGATGATATCCACAAATGGATTACTGCACTTGAAAGGGCCTGTAAAGTTCAGAGGGTCCCAGTAGAGCAGTGGGCAGCAATCTTGTGGCTCTCCTTTGCAGACAAAGTTAGAGACAAGCTCCTCTCTGTAAAAGAAGAGGATGCAGATGATTATTATATCTTGAGAGATGCTTTGAAAGATGGGTTTGGCTTAACCACTGATCAATACAGACTTAAGTTCAGAGACACCCAAAAAGCACAGAATCAAGATTGGGTAGACTTTGTAGATTGTGCTACCAAGGCACTGGAAGGTTGGTTAACTGGCAGTAAAGTAAATGATTACCAAGGATTGTACAATCTCATAATGAGGGCGCAGATCCTTAACAATTGTCAGAATCAGCTCTTGCATCAGCAGCACCTGGTTGACTCAGATCTGACCTTTCCCCAAGAATTGGGAAAGAAGGCAGACAAATGGGTCAGAACCAGGATTAAGCAGTAGGTCCAGCCCTTGGGGGGTGCAACTAAAAAGGAAGATGCCAAAAAATCTGAGAAGGGTGGGGAAAAGGGAAAAGACCAGAAGTCTTCAACAGGCCCCCAAAAATCAGCATCTGATAATTCCCAATCTAACAAGGCTAAACAGCCAAGGACGCCATGGTGTAAAATCTGTAAGCAGAAAACCCATTGGACTTCAGATTGTAGCAAGGCCAAAGACTCCACAGCTACCACTCCACCTGCCCCTAAGGCAGCTGCTCCCCCTAGTGCAACCAGAGGTGGTGGTACACAGAACAAGGGTATAGTAGGGTTGACCCTGGGATCTGGAGAGGACTCTGGCCTAGTCAGAACTCCTACTCAGGCTGTTCTTGTTTGTGATGGGGACATGTCCCTGTTTGTGAGTCTCAGTGGCCTGGGCAAATACAAACATAAATGAAAGGGAGTCAATAGCTTTTAGGGACACAGGAGCCAGTGTCACCATGGTAACTAAGGAACTTGTGGACCCTAGCCAGATCATACTTGGGGAAACTTACCAAGTGACCAATGCATGCAACGTTAGTACTAACCATGCTCTAGCAGTTGTGAACTTCTCCTGGGGAGGGGTAACTGGCCTCAAGAAAGTTGTGGTGAGTGCCGACCTACCTGTTGAATGTTTACTAGGGAATGATTTGGAGACCTCAGCATGGGCTGAGGTGGAGCTAAGTACCCATGCAGCAATGTTGGGTATACCAGCAGAAGTGTTTGCCCTGACAGGGTCAAAAACAAAGCTGACAGGAACTGAACAGGCCTTGGATCCTGGAAAAATGGACCAAGGACCTTCCAAGAGGAGGAGTAGCAGGGGTAAGGCAGAGCCTTGCCCCCAGGATCAGTCTGCAGAGACTCTTTTAGCAGAAGAGGATTTGGCTCCTGAAGAAGTAACTGCCCCAGATGAACTGGAACCTGATCAGGTTGAGTTCTTGGGGGCAGGGGGACCTTCTAGGGCAGACTTGAGCCTGGAGCAGCAGATCTGCCCCACTCTTGAACCCCTCAGACAGCAAGCTGCTGCTGAGGCTGCAGGGAATGCCAGTGGATCCCATAAGGTTTATTGGGAATATGGGCTCCTATACTCTGAGGGTCGAGTACCCAAGCCTGGTGCAGCCAGGAGGTTGGTCATACCTCAGAAGTTTAGGGGCTTCCTACTCACACTAGCCCATGATATTTCCTTAGCAGGACACCTAGGCCAAAACAAGACTTGGGACAGAATTGTCCCTCACTTTCATTGGCCTCAGATGAGTGAGGACTGTAAGAACTTGTGTAGCTCTTGCATTACCTGCCAAGCCAGTGGCAAGGCAGGCAAGTCCACAAAGGCCCCCCTGATACCATTGCCTGTGGTGGGGGTGCCCTTTCAATGGGTGGGGATTGACATAGTTGGTCCCCTAGACCCACTAACAGCATCTGGGCACAGGTTAATTCTGGTGGTAGTGGATCATGCCACCAGATACCCAGAAGCTATTCCCCTTAGGACTATCACAGCACCTGTGGTGGCAAGGGCCCTCCTGGGAATCTTTTCCAGGGTGAGTTTTCCTAAGGAGGTATTGTCTGATAGAGGAACAAACTTTATGAGTAGTTACCTCAAGGCAATGTGGAAAGAGTGTGGTGTCAACTACAGGTTCACCACCCCTTACCATCCTCAATGTAATGGACTTGTTGAGAGATTCAACAAGACCTTAAAGGGTATGATCAAAGGGCTTTGTCGACCATTTATGAGACGGTTAGGGGACACTTAACACCCCACGCACCGTCCTTTGTTCTTAATATCATATAGTTATTGGCCACATTAAAATTTATTTTCTGGTAACTATAATGATTTTTAACCTCACTTTCCATTTCACAGGCCCCCACTCCTTAGTTTAGAAGTGCATCCCTGTCTCCAGGTGTATGCCCGCCCTCTATCAAACAAAGGTTTTAGAGGGCGAGGACTGGTCAATGATGAAGCATGACATCAGGTGGTGTGTGAGACCAGTCCGTAACTTTTTGTGAGATGCCCACACTCACGACGTTCTTGTAACTCGTTTGGGTTATCACACTAGGAGCAGCTCTTTTGTGGTAAACATGATCAAATGGTTCCCAGAAAAGCTTAGACGAAAATGGGATGTTCTTCTGCCCTGCCTTCTCTTTGCATACAGAGAGGTGCCACAAAAGAGGGTTGGTTACAGCCCCTTTGAACTTTTGTTTGGCCATCCTGTTAGAGGGCCACTATGTCTAGTGAAGGAGGGATGGGAGCAACCTCTCAATCCTCCCAAACAGGATGTAGTGGACTATGTACTTGGTCTCCGCTCCCAGATGGCTGAGTATATGAAGAAGGCAAATAAAAACCTTGAGGCAAGTCAGGGATTAAAGAAAGCCTGGCATGACCAAAAGGCTGTCTTGGTGGTGTACCAGCCAGGACAGAAGGTGTGGGTGTTGGAGCCAGTGGCCCCAGCAGCTCTTCAGGACAAATGGAGTGGACCCCATACCATTTTGGAGAAAAAGGGAGAGGTCACCTATTTGGTGGACCTTGGCACTCCCAGAAGTCCCCACAGGGTACTTCATGTGAATAGGCTGAAAGCATATGTAGACAGGGCTGACATGGGCTTGCTCATGGCAACAGATGAGGGGCAGGAGGAAGAGAGTGACCCTCTCCCAGACCTGCTCTCTCACAACCCTGATGATGGGTCAGTAGATGGAGTAGCCTTGGCAGGCAGCTTCACTGACCAGCAACAAGCAGACTGTAGACAAGTTATTCAGCCTTACAGACATATGTTTTCACTGACTCCAAGTCAGACCCCCTGGTGCACTCACAAAGTGGACACTGGGGACAGTCTGCCTGTCAAGAATAAGATCTACAGGCAACCTGACCATGTCAGGGACTGCATACGGACAGAAGACCAAAAGATGTTGGAATTAGGAATGATTGAGCCCTCAGAGAGCCCTTGGGCTAGCCCAGTAGTCCTTGTGCCAAAACCTCGCACCCAAGATGGTAAGAGAGAGATGAGGTTTTGTGTCGACTACAGGGGACTCAATGCAGTCACTAAGACTGATGTAGATCCAATTCCCAGAGCAGATGAGCTCATAGATAGATTGGCCTCAGCCAAATATCTGAGCACATTTGATCTGACAGCAGGCTACTGGCAGATAAGGTTAGCTGAATCTGCAAAAGCCAAAACAGCATTTTCGACCCCTGGTGGGCATTATCAGTTTGTGGTGATGCCCTTTGGTTTGAAAAATGCACCTGCCACTTTTCAAAGGTTGGTGAACCAAGTCCTTTCAGGCCTGGAAGACTTTAGTGCAGCATATCTAGATGATATTGCTGTCTTTAGCTCCACCTGGGAGGATCACCTCATCCACCTGAGGAAAGTTTTGGAAGCACTGCAAAAGGCAGGGCTCACTATCAAGGCTACTAAGTGCCAGATAGGACAGAGTCAGGTTGTATACCTGGGCCACCTTGTAGGTGGAGGCCAGGTTCAACCACTACAGAGCAAAATCCAGACCATCATGGACTGGGTTGCTCCAACCACCCAGACTCAGGTTCGAGCTTTCTTGGGCCTGACTTGTTATTATAGGAGCTTTGTAAAGGGATATGGATCCATAGTGACCCCCTTGAATGACCTCACCTCTAAGAGGATGCCCAAAAAGGTTCAGTGGACTGTCAGCTGTCAGAAAGCTTTTGATGACCTAAAACAGGCAATGTGCTCTGCTCCAGTGCGCCAAGGCCCCAACTACTCCAAAGAATTCATAGTTCAAACTGATGCTTCAGAGGTGGGGGTACGTGCTGTGTTATCACAACTGAATGAGGAGGGCCAGGATCAACCAGTAGCTTTTATCAGCAGAAGGTTGCCCATCAGAGAGAAACGTTGGTCAGCTATAGAGAGGGAGGCCTTTGCTGTGGTCTGGGCCTTGAAGAAGCTGAGGCCATACTTGTTTGGCACTCACTTCCTTGTTCAAACAGACCATACGCCCCTCCTATGGCTAAACAGATGAAGGGTGAAAACCCCAAACTACTCAGGTGGTCCATTTCCCTACAGGGGATGGACTTTACAGTGGAACATAGACCTGGGAGCAACCATGCCAATGCAGATGGCCTCTCCAGATATTTCCACTTAGAACATGAAGACTCAACTGGTCAAGGTTAGTTTAATGTCCCTGCGTTTGGGGGGGTGGGGGGGTTGTGTAGAAGAGTGGCATCGACTGCATAGTTGCCCCCAAATTTTTGCTGATGTTTTGACTGTTTTATGACTCTAGCCAGGCTGTGGCCCTGCTATTCAGGACCCCAGCCTATCTGCTTCCTCTGTTAAACTATGTGAGTACCCTAGGTACTAACCAATTGGATGCTGAGGATACCCTGCCAGTCCCTTGTAGATGGTACCCTAGGTACCCAGGGCATGGGTCCCTCAGTAGGCCTACCAGGGCTGCAGCACTGATTGTGCCTCCCTGGGACAGCCATACAAAATGACACCACCAGACCACTACTGTAGTCTGGGTAAGGTGGTGCTAGCACCCCTTACAGGGATATAGGTAGCCTATATCCCACCCCATTACAACACATGTACTCTCATAGGTCACCCCTATAGCTTGCCTTGGTAATCCTACAAGGCAGGGTGCTGAGGTATATGTGAGGGGGGACCCCTACCTGAGTAGGGCCCCTCTGCAACCTTCGTAAAATCATTGCTGGGTTGTTTGTAGTGTAGCCATACCATATACTCATAACCGCATTATAAGTCAATCGCGATATCGCGATAACTTGAGAATGGCTACACAAAACCATATCGTGTTTGGTGTCAAACATGTAGGAATCATACCCCCAGTCCAGCCATGGGCATGAGGGTACAATTCCCCCCTGCTAGAGGGGCGATATGGGAAAAGCGGTAGAATTTAGACACCAATTTAAAAGTGCACAGGTAACACAAAATGGATGCTACCGGCCACCCACACAACTCTGGCTGCCTGTTGCTGGGGAAAATCCCAGCCTCGACAGCTGGACAATAGGGCTCCTGTGGCAGGGAGGTGCCAGCACCTTCCCAGACAGGATATGTGGATTGGAACAGGGTGGGTGCACCAAATGTCCTTTCAGAGTTGCACTTAGGCAGCTCCAGCGCCTGCATTCTGCATACACCGCTTGGAACCGGTTCAGGGGCATCCTGCCTGTTAGACGGCGACCTCAGAGGAGCCCGGAAAGGGGGTCCTGACTACCCTGAGACCCACCCTCAAAGTATCGTAGCCGGGCACTGGTGGGAGACTCCTCAGGAGGAGAAATCTCGTATCGAGGATCGTACGTCTGGCACCACACGACACAGAAACACCACACCGTGTGTCCTTAGGAATCAATCTTTATCAACCAGGTTAGCACTGCAAATATGTACAAGGAGAGCACGGGCTCAATGAGTCTCGGAAGGGATAGGGGGTAGCGGGACAGTCTCTGGTAAAAGGTTCAAGGCAAGGACGTACCCGGCACACAGCTCACAATCCTCGAGCTGGGGGGTAGGCTGGTTGTCGTGGGGTCCGGCGGGACCGGTGGAGTCTGTGGAAGCCGCGAGTCACTCAGCAGGGCTCAAGCACAAGTTCGGAGGTCTTACGATCTTCGGGGAGCCGCGAGTCACTCAGCAGGGCTCAGGTACAAGTTCGGAGGTCTTACGATCTTCGGGGAGCCGCGAGTCACTCAGCAGGGCTCAGGTACGAGTTCGGAGGTCTTACGATCTTCAGGGAGCCGCGAGTCACTCAGCAGGGCTCAGGTACAGTTCGGAGGTCTTCCGATCTTCAGGGAGCCGCGAGTCACTCAGCAGGGCTCAGGTGGTTCTAAGTTCCAGGAGCCGCGACCGCGTCAGCAGGCTCTCGTTGTTCCAGCGTCGAATCTGCCGGACAGTCCCAGAGCACCCCTTGTTATAGGTCGACCCCTCTTTGATGTCCGGTGTCTGTGCAGGCAGGGGTCTTGTCACCTGGGGGTCGCTTGTCGGGGTTTCCTGCCATTGTCTTGTGATCTTTTCAGGGCCGGGTCGGGAGGAGTCCCAGACACCCAGCAGGCGTGGAGCCAGCTCTCAGGGAGGCCGGAGGGCCGATCAAAACCCATCGTCCCAGGGGAGTTCAGAGGTGCGATAGAAACTGCTCCTCCCTCTCTCATCCCCTGGAAGCGTGATGTCCTCCAGCCGGAGTGGCGCCTCTAGGCCCGGGTCGCGCTGGGGCCGGGCGGCCATTTTGGTGCATGAAGTGGGCACGCGGGCCCGGAGTGGCTGAAGGGGGAGAGGCCATGGACGAGGATGTCCGGGTCGGGTGCGTGTGTCCTGGTGGAAAGGATCGGTTAGGCCGGGAGCTCGGGGCTGCAGGTACCAGGTGAGGTGGTGCGGGGACCAGTAGAGCCATGCTACGAGGCCGGGTCCAACACGCGTCCCCCCCAGCTGAGAGCCGGAGAGAACTGCCCATCATCTTGGGGGGTTCTCTTCGCTGAGGCGAAAGAACCGGGAGAGGCCGTCAGCGTTGGCGTGGTCCGTACCAGGGCGATGTTCTACGGTGAAATCCATCCCCTGGAGGGAGATTGACCACCGCAGTAGCTTGGGGTTTTCTCCCCGCATCTGCATGAGCCATCGCAAGGGCCGATGGTCGGTTTGGACTTTGAAATGGGTGCCGAACAGGTAGGGGCGTAGTTTCTTGAGTGCCCAGACCACGGCAAAGGCTTCGCGCTCAATGAAGCTCAATCGCTGTTCTCTGGGCAACAGCCGCCGGCTGAGGAAGGCGACGGGCTGGTCTAGGCCTTGGTCATTCACCTGGGACAGGACGGCCCCAATGCCATGCTCGGAGGCATCGGTTTGGACTACAAACTCCTTGGAGTAGTCGGGAGCCTGGAGGACGGGGGCGTGCACATGGCCTTCTTTAGGGCATCGAACGCCTCCTGGCAGGCGGTCGTCCACTGCACCTTCTTTGGCTGTTTTTTGGATGTGAGTTCTGTGAGGGGGCCGACAAGGCTGCCATACCCCTTGATGAATCTTCGGTAGTAGCCAGTGAGGCCCAGGAAGGCTCGGACCTCCGTTTGGGTGGTGGGGGGTTCCCAGGCCACGATGGCGTCGATCTTCGGCTGTAGAGGGGCGACCTGGCCACTCCCGACCTGGTGCCCCAGGTAGACTACTGATCCTTGCCCAATTTGGCACTTGCTGGCTTTTACGGTGAGGCCTGCCTGGCGCAGGGCGGTTAGCACCCTCCGGAGGTGCTGGAGGTGCTCACTCCATTCGGAACTGAAAACGGCGATGTCTTCTAGATAGGCCGCGCTGAACTGTTCCAGCCCGGCCAGGACTCTATTCACCAGTCGCTGGAAGGTGGCCGGGGCATTTTTCATTCCGAAGGGCATCACGCGGAAGCGGTAATGCCCATCTGGGGTGGAGAAGGCGGACCGCTCCTTGGCCCCCTCGGTGAGCGCAATCTGCCAGTATCCGCAGGTGAGGTCGAAGGTGCTGAGGAACCGGGCTGCCCCGAGTCGGTCAATGAGCTCGTCGGCTCGTGGAATGGGGTGGGCATCGGTTCGGGTGACGTCATTGAGCTCCCGGTAGTCCACACAGAACCGGAGCTCGGGGGCGACACCGGGGGCCGCTGCCTTCGGGACCAGGACCACGGGGCTGGCCCAGGGACTGTCAGATGGCTCGATCACCCCCATGGTCAACATCTTTGAGACTTCAGCTTGAATGCAGGACCGGACCCGGTCTGGGACCCGGTATGCTCGGTGTCTCACCGGTGGGCTGTCCCCGGTGTCCACGTCATGGACACACCAGTCGGTGACTCGGGGGATCAGGGAGAAGAGGTCGCCAAATTGTCCTAGTAGCTGGCGGCAGTCCTCTTGTTGCTGGGCAGTGAGAGCTGGGGAGAGGTTCACTCCCTCCACGGAGCCATCCTGCTCCTTGACACACAGGAGGTCCGGGAGGGGATCGGACTCATCTTCGGCCCCGTCATCGGTGGCCAGCAGGAGGCTCAGTTCTGTCCGCACAAAGTGAGGCTTGAGGCGGTTCACGTGAAGGACCCGAAGGGGATCCCGAGGCGACTGGACGTCCACCAAGTATGTGACTTGACTCTTCCGCTCAATCACTTTGTAGGGCCCGGTCCACCTGTCCTGGAGGGCGCCTGGCTTTACCGGGGCCATGACCCATACTTGTTGGCCCGGCTGGAACTCGACCAGAGTGGCATTCTGGTCGTACCAGCGCTTCATCTCTTCTTGGCTTGTCTCTAGGTTGGCCTCGGCCAGTGCTCGGAACTTCCTGGTCTGGTTCCGGAGGGTCAGAACGTAGTGGAACACATCTCGTGGGGTGGTCTGGGGTGCCGCCTCCCACCCTTCCTTAACCAAGCTGAGGGGACCTCGGACGGGGTGTCCATAGAGCAACTCAAATGGGCTGAACCCTAGGGACTTCTGGGGGACCTCTCGGTAAGCGAACAAGAGGCAGGGGAGCAGGACGTCCCACTTACGCCGGAGGGGCTCTTCTAGGCCGGTGATCATCCCTTTCAGAGTCCTGTTAAACCTCTCTACTAGGCCGTTCCCTTGGGGATGGTACGGGGTGGTGAACTTGTAGGACACTCCACATTGTTGCCACAGGGACGTCATGTACTTCGAGATAAAATTAGTGCCGCGATCGCTCACGACCTTGCGGGGAAAGCCTACCCGGGAAAAGATCCCCATCAGGGCCTGGCCCACTACGGGAGCCGTGACGTTGCGTAGGGGGATCGCCTCAGGGTATCGGGTGGCGTGATCCACCAGGACCAGGATGAAACGGTGACCTTGGGAGGTGGGGGGGTCCAGTGGCCCCACGATGTCGATCCCGACTCGTTCGAAGGGGGTACTGACGACCGGGAAGGGTTGGAGGGGAGCCTTGCGCTTCCCCCCACTCTTCCCACTCGCTTCGCACGTGGGACAGGACTTGCAGTGGGCCTCTACAGCTGCTCTCATTCTAGGCCAGTAAAAATGGGTCACGAGACGGCTGTAGGTCTTGTCTTGACCCAGGTGGCCGGCGAGGGGGACGTCGTGGGCTAAGCCCAGGAGGAAGTCTCGGAAGCGGAGGGGTACCACCAGCACCCGTCCGGATCCCAGCTCCACCGACTTCTGCTCACTGTATAAAATGTTATTCTCCCAATAAATTCGGTGCGTTCCAGTTTGGTCGCCTGCGGCTTGGCCCTCGGCCTGGCGCCGTAGTCCGACCAGGGAAGGACAAGTGGCTTGCTCCCGGCAAAACTCCTCCCGGGTGGGCCCGCCCTCGTGGCGCCATTGGGCTAACTCGGGTAGATCGCCTAACTCGGGGACCGGGGCGGTGTCGGACAGTGAGGGTTCGTCGCTGGCGACGGGCCCTTCCGATGGGGGGACGGGAGGACCCTCGATGGTTACTGCTCTGACTTCTTCGGTCGGGGCGTCTTCGACTTCTCCCAGGGGGGGAAGTCGAGCTGACATAGATTGGGTGGTGGCGCACACCCACTCGGGGAGCCCCATCATCTCTAGGTGGGCCTTGCGCTCGACGTGCTTCCAGGGAGAACTCTCCAGGTCGTTCCCTAAGAGGCAGTCGACTGGCTGGGAGGTTCTTACGGCCACCCTCAGTTTACCTATCACTCCACCCCACTCAAACGGCACCAGAGCTACCTGACACATACTCTCTCTATTATCTGCGGAAATTACCGGGCAAAAGACGTTGGGGAGGATCTGCTCCTCGGGGACTAAGTGCCTGAGGACACCGGTGATGCTGGCCCCGGTGTCCCGCAGGGCCTCTATTTGGTGGCCATTGATCTTGACGAGCTGCCCGTATTTCTTCGTGTTGGAGGGCAGGAGGCTACCAGGGACCATCTCCCTATCTCCCAGGGATACTAGGGCCATGGCTGCGGGTTCCCACTCCCCGGTTTCCTCAACCTCCTCCCCCAGAGCTATGTTGGCTATCTGTCTTGCAGGGGTGTTTTGGGTGGCCATGGGGCATTCTGGGTCATTGGCGTAGTGCCCGGGCTTCTGGCAACGGAAACAAGTGATGGTTACCCTGTGTCCCCGTCTCCCGGGGGGTCCGGTTACTGGTGGGGGGGGCGCTGGGAAAGGTGGAGGTTGGTTCTTTGGGGGGCTAGGCTGGGACTCTCTCTGGCCTCCCTGGTTCCCCCCTCCTCTCTGGCGGGGTGGTCCCTGACTGGCTCGGGGGTATTCTCCTACCATGCCCCGGGTGACCCGGGTGTTGGTCCAGCGGTCTGCTTCCACCGCCAGCTTCCTGGGATCGGTGAGCTTGCTGTCAAGCAGATGCTGGCGTAGTTCCACAAAGCAGTTCGCAGCCAGGTGTTCCCACAACAGGAGGTCGGTGAGTTCCTCAAGGGTGGTGACTTTGCTGCCCTTGACCCACCCATCGAAGGACCGACTAAAAAAGTTTACATATTCCACCCAGGTGGTGCCCGGGATTTTCCTGCAGTCCTGGAATCGCTGACGGTACATCTCGGGGGTGAGACCGTACCTTGTGAGTAGAGCCTCTTTCATGTGGCTGTAGGAGGTCTGCAGAGAGAGGGGTAGGTCGAGCAGGGTGTCTCTTCCTTCGCTCAGAAACCGTCCCCACAACCCTGCCCCCCAGTCCTTCTGCGGGACCCGATGGGAGGTCATGGCGACCTCGTAGGCCCTGAACCATTGTTGAATGTCATCGTTTTTATAATATTCCTTGACCACGTCCTTGGGGATGTGGACCTTCTGCTCCGCTGGGGAGGTCGCCTCTCGGTTTCCCGGGGGCCTCCCTTCCTCGCTTCTGGCCTTGAGCTCGATTTCTTTCAAGCTGCGTTCGTGCTCTAGTTGGAGCTTCCTTCCTTCGTGTTCCCGTTGGAGCTTCTTCTCTTCTAGCTCGCCTTGCACGCGCATTTGCTCTACTGCTAGCTTTTTCTCCGCTAACTTTAATTCGCCTTCGATTTTGAGTTTAGCTAACTCGAGTTCGTGATTGCGGCTTCTCTCTCTGTCCGCGAGTTCTTCCGGGGATAGGCCCCCGTCTGGTACGATGCCTCGCACCTGATTGCTGCTGCTTTCGCCTTGGGGGAGTTCGGCCTCGTCGGGGCGCTCCCCCGTGTCTTCCGGGCGGGAGGCCCCGGCATCCACCCAGGCTTTCAGTGCTTTCTGCAAATCTTCCTTGGTGTTGAGACCGGTGGTAGCGATTCTAAGTTCTTTGCAGAATTGCTTTAGTTCTTTGTGTGTGTATTCTTCTAGTTGTTCCACCTGGAACACCCTGTTGGCGTTGGTTTCTGCGGGGATCATGGCGTTTCCTTCTGCCATCTTTGTCGGTAGTGCGTCCGTCGTTCACGGTACGATCTCTCGGTGAAGGGCCCGAATCCCACCGCTGCCACCAATGTTAGACGGCGACCTCAGAGGAGCCCGGAAAGGGGGTCCTGACTACCCTGAGACCCACCCTCAAAGTATCGTAGCCGGGCACTGGCGGGAGACTCCTCAGGAGGAGAAATCTCGTATTGAGGATCGTACGTCTGGCACCACACGACACAGAAACACCACACCGTGTGTCCTTAGGAATCAATCTTTATCAACCAGGTTAGCACTGCAAATATGTACAAGGAGAGCACGGGCTCAATGAGTCTCGGAAGGGATAGGGGGTAGCGGGACAGTCTCTGGTAAAAGGTTCAAGGCAAGGACGTACCCGGCGCACAGCTCACAATCCTCGAGCTGGGGGGTAGGCTGGTTGTCGTGGGGTCCGGCGGGACCGGTGGAGTCTGTGGAAGCCGCGAGTCACTCAGCAGGGCTCAAGCACAAGTTCGGAGGTCTTACGATCTTCGGGGAGCCGCGAGTCACTCAGCAGGGCTCAGGTACGAGTTCGGAGGTCTTACGATCTTCAGGGAGCCGCGAGTCACTCAGCAGGGCTCAGGTACAGTTCGGAGGTCTTACGATCTTCAGGGAGCCGCGAGTCACTCAGCAGGGCTCAGGTGGTTCTAAGTTCCAGGAGCCGCGACCGCGTCAGCAGGCTCTCGTTGTTCCAGCGTCGAATCTGCCGGACAGTCCCAGAGCACCCCTTGTTATAGGTCGACCCCTCTTTGATGTCCGGAGTCTGTGCAGGCAGGGGTCTTGTCACCTGGGGGTCGCTTGTCGGGGTTTCCTGCCATTGTCTTGTGATCTTTTCAGGGCCGGGTCGGGAGGAGTCCCAGACACCCAGCAGGCATGGAGCCAGCTCTCAGGGAGGCCGGAGGGCCGATCGAAACCCATCGTCCCAGGGGAGTTCAGAGGTGCGATAGAAACTGCTCCTCCCTCTCTCATCCCCTGAAGCGTGATGTCCTCCAGCCGGAGTGGCGCCTCTAGGCCCGGGTCGCGCTGGGGCCGGGCGGCCATTTTGGTGCATGAAGTGAGCACGCGGGTCCGGAGTGGCCGAAGGGGGAGAGGCCATGGACGAGGATGTCCGGGTCGGGTGCATGTGTCCTGGTGGAAAGGATCGGTTAGGCCGGGAGCTCGGGGCTGCAGGTACCAGGTGAGGTGGTGCGGGGACCAGTAGAGCCATGCTACGAGGCCGGGTCCAACACTGCCCCTCGCCCAGGTGGGAAACACACAAATGGGAGAGGGTGTAGCCACCCTTTCCCGCCTCACCACTCATTGGTGGACACTACTCTGGACACTCCCCTAATCTTGGGGATAAAGGTGAATAACGTGGCCCCAGAGCCTCAGATTAATCTTGAACTTTACAGTCTTGACCTTCGACTTGCTGCTGCCCAGCTGACGGAAGAAATCTCCCTTGGGATAAAGGAGTTATCCCCCTGCTTGGCAGGCACCTGAAACACTGCAAGTGACCCGGTTGGAACTTCGCTGCTCCTATGGACTTCGACGCCTTCCTGCCCCCTTGAGGTGGGTCTCCAGCGCATCCCAGAGGCCAGTGAGTGTGCACAATGAATTTGGGCACTGTGGACCGCGTGGGTGCCGAGATCCCCAATACACCAAGACACCGGCCACCTCTTGCGTAGCACACGACCCTGAAAAGTGGGGAAGTTGTGCTTTGGCCTGTTTTGGAGCCAACCACTCTACAGCAATTGTACTAAAGACCAGCGCCCTAGCCCCCTCCGGTGGTCCGTGGGTGCCCTTTTACGCACTCCAAATTGCCGCCTCCCGTGGTCCCTTGTCTCTTGACTTGTGGGCCCTAGCGGAGGTCTATCACAACAAACAAGAGTTCCCCTGGTTGCTCCAGGTCTGCTCTACAGTCTCCTTGATGGAGACCTCTCTCAGATCTCGTGGGTCTGCACCATAGCAGATTTGTTCATCTTGCGTGGGTTGCGGTTGCCAAGGCTTAGTGATCCAATCCGGACACTAACACCGCAGCGACCCTCATCCGACGTGGGACAGTCACCATCCAGAAGCTGGCCTTCCTTGAAGCCTCCCAGAGCTCGTGGCTGCAGATCCAAGCTAAACCACCTTCAACCTGAAGCACCCGACATCGAAGGGCTCTTTGCTTTGAGCCTCCTGGTCACTTTGCCGTGACCCATACTCTGTCCCCTCTGCTTTCAAGTTCTTCTCTACAATCTTCACATCTTTGATCTTCACGGCATCATCGACGCTTTTGGCTAGCAGAACTTTTGACTATTTTGTATTTTCCCATTGAAAATCAGCCCGTGACCGCACATCGAAAACGACCTATGCACCCGGCTTCCCTGGGGCAGGTAACAGTGGTACTACGGTACTCTCAAGGTTGTGGGCTCTTCAAAAGCTTAACTCTAAAGTTTTAACTTTTTACTCCTGCTAGAAGTATTTTTAAACTGTTTATTTTCAACCGCGACATTCTCCATAGGCTTTAATGGAGATCCCGATAGCAGGTACTTCCACTGCACGCGCCTCCCGTGGGTCCCCTTCCTCATAACCTGGGGTGGATTCTTAAGGGGCCAGCGATCCTAAATGCCCTAGACATTGTCTGTAGAATTGTCGTGGTTCATATACCACTATTTTAGTATATGGTTTGGTCCCCCCCTGGGGCCCAATGTTAACAGTGCTATTTATTTGTATCTATCAATGCTTGTTTTATGTATAATTTTGCCTTAGCCTCATAAAGAGACTGTGGGATTCTGTTTAGAATAAATACATATATTTTATATATATACCTGTGTGGAATACTCTTTCATTTGGTCATTCAAGAGGTTATCTATGGTAAAACAATAAGCTTAACACTCCTTCAAGACTTAGCCTGAAGGCTGCTTTCCACAACTACCACTAGGATAGCTTTCTTTAAAGGTTGTCTTTTAAACCTAACATCATAAGAGTCGAATTGGACTGGTGTAAGGTGGCCACTATAACTAGTGACCAGCATATGCCAGGCCAACTTCCCACAGCAGCACTAACTATAACATGCGTCCACGCCACGCCCTGCTTATGGACTCACATGAAATCACTGATGATATGTTCTATGACATCATATGTGACATCACTGATGCTTTTTACTTCAAAACTTTAATGTTGTCATTGAACAATTCACCTAACTACAAAGATAGATAGATAATAGACTGATAAACAGATAGATAGATAATAGACTGATAAACAGATAGATAGATAATAGACTGATAAACAGATAGATAGATAATAGACTGATAAACAGATAGATAGATAGATAGATAGATAGATAGATAGATAGATAGATAGATAGATAGATAGATAGATAGATAGATAAACAGATAGATAGATAGATAGATAGATAGATAGATAGATAGATAGATAGATAGATAGATAGATAGATAGATAGATAGATAGATAGATAGATAGATAGATAGATAGATAGATAGATAGATAGATAGATAGATAGATAGATAGATAGATAGATAGATAATAGACTGATAAACAGATAGATAGATAATAGACTGATAAACAGATAGATAGATAATAGACTGATAAACAGATAGATAGATAGATAGATAGATAGATAGATAGATAGATAGATAGATAGATAGATAGATAGATAGATAGATAGATAGATAGATAGATAGATAGATAGAGAGACAGACAGACAGACAGACAGACAGACAGACAGACAGACAGACAGACAGACAGACAGACAGACAGACAGATAGATAGATAGATAGATAGATAGATAGATAGATAGACAGACAGACAGACAGACAGACAGACAGACAGACAGACAGACAGACAGACAGACAGACAGACAGACAGACAGACAGACAGATAGATAGATAGATAGATAGATAGATAGATAGATAGATAGATAGATAGATAGATAGATAGATAGATAGATAGATAGATAGATAGATAGATAGATAGATAGATAGATAGATAGATAGATAGATAGATTGATATTCAATCATCACATAAACTTAACTTACCTCTGAGTAGGATTATACCACTTGAAAAACAAATTGCACTTTTAGAAACAAAAAGAATACTCACTGAGTCCTGCAACCTTAACACCTAGCAGGTTGAGAAGGTGCTGTTCCTGGTCTAAGATGTTGACCCAGCGGTGTGTCAGCTGCTGCTGGGTGCTCTTGACCCCTGTGCTGCGACACGCAAACCTCCACACTTGCCCCCATTGCAGCTGACCCTCCCACAGGGTGTAACTCTCACTGGCCCTGCTGCCAAAATGTAGGGGAGTTAGTGCTGCATCCAAAAGATTATTGTGGTTGCCTCTGACTTGCTGAAAATGGGTGGGTGCAGGTGGCATGGGCGTTGCCTGCCTATGCCATGGGGTAAGGGGAGTGCACTGGACTGATCAGGATGGGAGGGAGTCGGCCTGGAATGGGTAACTTGGAAAGGGAAAAGAAAATAAGAAGAGGACAAGTCAAGAAATGAAAAGAAAAAAAAGTAGAAGTCATAAACACACACAGAAACATAAATACACACAGGAAAAAAGAGAAAGTGATAAAAAATAGGTAAACAAAATGTGGGACTGGGAAGTGGGTGATCAAAAGGGGGTGGGTTTGGTAGAATTGAAAAGTTGGGAAAGAGCGGCAGGAGAAAGCTAGGCAGAAGCTGGTAAAACAAAATGGCTGTGCAGTTGTGGTGCTGTTTGCACTGATTTTACAGTATGGATCCAGCTACCAGGACTAAATAGCAGTGCGAGCAGCACCAGGTACATTTTACGCCCATTTCCAGAACTCCCAGGAATCTCATGGCATTTTTTGGTAACTTCACAGAGTGAAATTCCAGCAGTTCCTCCCACTCCTAGCTGTGAGCAGTCTGCAGGTGGCACTTGTGACTGGAGTGTATGAATAACAAGCTTTCTGTAAATAACTGTTTTTACGGGGTCACATTAAGGGCACACACATGATATTTTGAGCACATATCACGAGTCGCATTAAAGGCACACTTCCATGATATCTTGTGCACATACCACGCAGAGTTCTCACATAGTGTTAATTGTTTCAGCAAACCGTCACCTTCTCCTTGCTCAGACCTTGGGAGTCCAAATATTCCCAGTAAACCTGGACAAAGGCATTTTCATGGATTGTTTCGTAGAGGTCATGACATACCCAACCATGAAGTATATAAATAATCAATCATCTGTGAACTTATAGAACTTATAGACTGAGTATAGGAACCCAGTCCTTGAGACTTTGGATTACCCTGGACTAAACTTTGCAATATATATCCTGGACCTTCGACTTTCTATTTCGACTAGAAGACTGAAGAAATCTCTCTCGGGGTCAAGGAGTGACTCCCCTGCTTGGCAGGCACCAAAGAAGCAACTGTCTGGTCTGCAACTCTGAAGATCCTGCTGGACGCCGAAGTCTTTGCATCACCAGAGGTGGATTTCCAGACTTCCTCGAGGCTACCCTGAGTCTACAGCAAAGCTGAGACCCGTGGCTATCGTGGGTGACGTGGTACCATGACCCCTGGACACCATGAACTTTTGCCGGTACATCATCTTCCTGGTCTTCCTCAAAGTTGTGATTTGGGCTCTGAGTACCCCTAGCCTTGAGCACTAACTGCACCAAAGATCTCTGCCCTCCACTCCACGAGTGACCTGTGGGTCAGTTTCCAGTGCGACTGCTTGAGGCTCCTTCACAATCACTAGTCCATTGGCTAGTGGGTCCCCACGAAGGTAACTCCTTTTCTGATTGGGCTATTATGGTTGCTCCAGATGTGCCCTGACTTACCCTTGCTGGGTGAGTCCCCCAGACCTTTTTGGTCTGCACCGACGTCCTTCTTCTATTTCCACTTGACTTGCCATTGCCAAGGCTTGTTGGATCCATTCTGGTCGCCGACAACGCAGCACTCGAAAGACTTCGTGGAACAGCTCAAATCCAGCTCCTAGTTGTCGTCGACTCCTCCTGGACTTCGTGGCTGAATAGTCAAGACACCCACCAACTCACCTGAAGCACCCGACATCTGTGGGCAATGGACTTTCATGCCCTTAGTCACTGGTAAGTGACCCAGACTCTGTCCCCTCTGCTTTCAGGTTCCTTCCATCCTCGATCCAGGCTTGGATCTCTCCAGACACTTCTCCTCTTCACGGCAGCAGCACTTCTTTGCCAGCTTGAATTGAAAAGTACGCCGCGACCCGACTCTAAAAGACACCTATGCACCCGGCTTCCCTGGGTGAGGTAACTCGAATACTCCAGTGCTCCCGTGGGTGTTGGCCCTAGACACCTCTAAGTCCGAAAGGGTTTGCTTGTAGTCATCTTCTAAGTGTCCTTAACTTGTAATTTTCCAACAGCGACTTTCCCCATAGAAGTTAATGGCGATTTGCGCCTGTGTTCTAACACTGCACGTGTCCCCCGTGGGTCCCCTACGTCACTACCTTGGGTGATTCCTTGGGGCCCAAGCACTTCTAAAGGCTAACGGTCTTGTGTCTAGCTCAGTCGTGGTTCTTATACCACTTTATTGGTATATGGTTTGGTACGCCCCTAGGGCCCAAACGTGTATTTGTGCTTTTATTGTTGAATACTGACTTGTAACTTAAGTACTTCGAACTCCAGCCTCATAAAGAGACTAGAGGGGTGTGTTTTATCTTAAATACATATATTTTTTATATATACCTGGTGTGGTTGTCCTTTCATTTGGTCATTCAAGAGATTGTAGACTGGTAAACAAGCTGCTATACATTCCTTCAAGACTTAGCCTGAAGGCTGCTCTCCATAGCTACCGCTAGGATAGCTTTCAATAAAGGTTGTCTTTAACCGATTCACCATAAGGGGTTGTTTGGATTGATACAAGGAGCCCACTTTAATTAGTGGACAGCATATACCAGGCCAACTTCTCACAATTCTGAGATTAAGTCTTAAGGTAAAATCTTGACCAGAAGTAGGCGGCAAAAGTATCAAACCACAGGACTTCCCTGGGTGCGACATTTAAACTTTTCCTTCTCTGAGCTATCTCCCAAATCCAACAACATCAGTGGGACCTTGTCCAATGCATAACCGACTTCATGAGGACTTCTTCTGAAAAAGACTGCTGACTTGCCTCACTTAAGGTGGGAGAGGTGTGGCGCAGCAGCTAGTTTGGCTGACTCTGGAGCGCGGGGCTCACGGTTCAATCCCCAGAGGCAGATCAGCTCAGCATCATGTGACTCTGGGCAATAGCTCACTTAATCTCCTCGACGGCCCCAGCGCCTTGAGACTCTTATGGGTGATCAGGTCGTGCTTTGAAAACAATACTGAGTTACTTAAGGATTTCGTCTTCCATTTCCTTGACTTAGTCCCAAGGTAAAAACTCCGACTGGGTTTAACATGGTTGGTACATCCCATCTGCTCTCCAGGTAGGTCTGAAATCACTCTTAGGTCCTTGTCTATTCCAAACCATCACTACAATTGGAGCTTTGTGCTTTCTAACACTATTTGTCTTGGTTTTGTATTGTTATGCTGTTTGTTTTCACATTTTACTCTACTTTTCTAATTTTGAATTTGTATTGCTTGGTGTTTTGATTTTGCTATTGTTGTGATACTGCATATTAACTTTGCACCATGAGCTATGTCCATCCTGTCTACCCTGTGCCATACCTACCAGGGGGCTGAGTGCAAAGTTAATTTAGTGACTTTCAGGGTTCACCCTGACGAGTGTTGGGATTTTTACTTGAGGTGGGCAGTCACCCACCACAAACAATGATGCAATTTCTTACAGTGGAGTTCTTGTGTGTGCTTCCTTGGGAGGAAAGGTGTTCCAACAACCCGCAAACCAAATAAATGTGTTTTTGACTGTCTCTGGTAGGATTATTGATGTCTTATCCAATACACATAGGGCCAGATGTGCGACCATTCACTTTTGCGAATCGCAAATTGCGTGGAATTGCAACTCGCAATTTGCGACGTGCAAAAGTGAATGTACAACAGTGTCTTAGACACTGTTTGTGATTCCCAATGGGGTCGCAAATTGCATGACTCATTAATATTCATGAGGCAAGCACAATTTGTGACCCCATTGGGAATGGCTAGCACTCACAGGGATGGTGGCCTGCTGGGGTCAGCAGACCACGATGTCTGGGACTGCTTTTTCAATCAAGCAGTTTAAAAAAAAGAAAAGCAGTCCATTTTTCTTAAAGGAAAATGGGGTGCATTTAAAAAAGAAAAATTTAACTTTTCAGTTTCATTTTTTAAGGGCAGGCAGTGGTCCCTCTTAAAAAATATTTTCTCACAGTCTCACAAAGGGGAAGGGGTCCCCAGGGGACCCCTTCACATTTGCGAGTGGTTTACCACCAACTTGAAGCAGGTGGCAAACTGCGAGTGTTTTGCGAGCGCAAATGCGGTTTCAAAAAAATAGTACTTGCCATTGAGACTCACTATAAGGAAGGGATGCCCCCTCCTAATAGCAAGAGTCGCAAACGCTATTTTGTGAATCAGTGACTCGCAAAATAACGTTTGTACATGCTTGGACCCTTTTATGCGGTCTCAAACAGGCCGATCTCCCATTTGTGACTGCAAAAAATGGTCGCACATCTGACCCATAATGTCCTGCTAAATTGTGGGAGGTGTGCGGGTTAAGGAAGATCTACTTGGCAGCATTTAAAGGTTGGACCTGTTTAAAAGTAGCAAAAATTATCATACGGAAGCTATGCGAGATACTGGCAGGTGGTTGGTTTGGGTTGAAAATGCTATGGTTTTGTGGATTCTGTGAAAAAAAATATAATCAAAATCCAATTTCACTATAACCATGTTACCTGAAAATGCCCTAAAGTCTATCTTACTCCCAACGTATTCCTGGGGTCACAGCCTCTGGTTACAGACCAGTCCTCGTGTCCACCATCTCTGTGGACCATGCTTCCTCCTCAGTCAGCTCCCACTTGCTCCTCGCCACACTGCAATGCCCTCCAGTTTACTGTACAGCACTCTGCTACTTTGTTGTTAGCTTTGCTTTACAAAGATGCAGAGTCATTGTTTACATCTCTTACCAGGAAGTGAGATCTCATAATAGTGATTGTTTTTTTACCTGTGCAGCGCACTCCTGCGGACTTCGTGGTATCGCAATCCTGAGGTATCTTGATGGTGTAGGGACACTCTGAGAGCCTCTGTTCATCTCCATTGCACTGTACATTTGAAATCAGTACTGGCTCATATCTATTTTCAATAAATGAAGACCCGGTTGTTGCTGAAACTGGAGCTCCACATCCCAGCTCTCTACAGACCACTGCAGCATCCTTCATGTCCCACTGGTGGTTACACACTCTTCCCCATTCACGGACTTTAATCCGCAAAAAACCAACACAGGGATCCTTGGAATCCGTCAGTGCAACCTTCATAAAGGGATCTGCAGAAACAGAAGAAATGCAAATCATTCTCATTCTATAAACCCTTTCACTGCCTGGATATTTACAAACCCCTGGGCCAGAGTGTTTGCTAAAATATCAGCATTAGAATTTTCCAAGCATGAGCTCACACAATACACTTATAAAACAGTAAATTTTTTCGTTACATTCAGGGCGACCTGCTGGCGTGTAAACCTCTCATCAATATCTCTTTTCACCCTTCAGTTTTACTCACACAGGAACGTACCTCTGCCACGGAATGACCCAAATCAGCATTCGCCTGGATCCCCAGAGTGTGGTTTCCCTTGTGTTTGAGTAGGAATCCACACTAGACACTCAGGAATCTTTTTAATACGAGGCAAGTTCATGGGTGACACCAGTGGTGTAACATTAGCCCCGGCAACCCCAGGGTGTGCGGGGGTGACTGCTCTAGGGGCCCCCTCTGGCACTGTGCACAGGTTGCAGGTCCCTGGTCTGAGAGCTCTTGACTGGGTGCAGAGTGTGAGGGGGGTTCCCTGCTTCACCTTTGGGGGACACCAGTGGTGTAACATTAGCCCCAGCAACCCCAGGGTGTGCAGGGATGACTGCTGTAGGGGCCCCCTCTGGCACTGTGCACATGTTGCAGGTCCCTGTTCTGAGAGCTCCTGTCTGGGTCCAGAGCATACCTCCATGTTACAGCACTGGGGGGCACCTGCAGTCTTGGACTTAGGTAGTTCTAGGGCTAGCACCCAGGGAAACCCGGTGCATAGGTGTCTTTTGGTGTTGGGTCGCGTCATCGATTCCAGTGGAAGCCTGCAAGGAACTGCTGCTGCTGTGAAGAGGAGAAGTGTCCAAAGAGATCCAAGCCTGGATCTAGGATATAAGGAACCTGAAAGCAGAGGGGACAGAGTCTGGGTCACTTGCCAGTGACCTAGGGCAGGATGGACCAATGCCCACAGATGTCTGGTGCTTCAGGTGACTTGATTGGTGTCTTGACTCTTCAGCCACGAAGTCCAGGAGGCATCGACAAAGTCCACAAGCCAGATTTGAGCTGTCCCACGAAGTCTGTCGAGTGCTGCGGTGTCGGTGACCAGAAAGGACCCAACAAGCCTTGGCAACGGCAAGTCACAAGAATTCAGCTAAAGGACTGCGGTGCAGACCAGCAAGGTCTGATGGACTCACCCAGCAAGGGTAAGGAAGGGCAAGTCTGGAGCAACCAGAAAAGCCCAAGCAAAAGTGGAGTTGCCTTCGTGGGGACCTGCTAGCCAACAGGCTAGTGATTACGAAGGAGCCTTGAGCGGTCGCACTTGAAGCTGGCCCACGGGTCACTCTTGGAGTGGAGGCCAACAATCTTCAGTGCAGGAGGTGCGCAAGGCTGGGCCTACTCGGAGCCAAAAGTACAACTTCGAGGATGACCAGGAACATAGTGCTGCTGCAAACGTTCACAGTGTCCAGGGGTCATGGTTCCACATCACCCACGATAGCCACGGGCCTAAGCTTTGCTGTAGACTCAGGGTAGGGGATGGACTAACTCTAAGGCCCCGCCTATGGGTGGGCCTGGGGTGGGGGTGGTTACACCCCTTCCCCTTTGTCCAGTTTCGTGCCAGAGCAGGGGCTGAGTGCCCCTGCAACCAGTTTGAACTGGGCTATGCACAGGGACAACTTGTGTGCCCCAGGCAGTGTCTCAAAAGCGTTCTCTGAATGCACCCACCCTGCCCCAATACACATCTGCCTGTCGGGAGGTGGTTACACCTCCCTGTGACAGGAAACCTATTGTCCAGGCCTCCCCTGCCGGAGTTTCCCTCAGCAGCTGGAGGCCAGACCCGTGTCTGTAGCAGTGGCATCCATTTTGTGATGCCAGGGCTTTGGAAAGTTTTAACCGGGTTTAGCCAATGTGAACATGTCTCTCCCTCTAGAAGGGTGGAATGCTAACCCCGCTGCCAGGACTGGTGGAAGGGTAGTATTCCAAAGCATTTGACACCAAACATGACATGTTTTGATGCAGCCATTCCAAAGTTAGCATTTACCGCCAGGTTATAATGTACTTAAGAGTATATGGTATGGCTGTATCACAGAACAGCTTTTGTGTGGGGAGAGCACTCCTTAGTTATGAACAGATAGACAATGATTATCAATCTTAAGAAGACAGTGGTGCATCAGTTCTGTAGGAGTTTGTCCTCTCCTACTGTAAACAAGACCGGGTATTGACAGGTTGAGAACCTGTATGCAACTGAGCACTGTTCACAAAGTGTCCTTCCTGACACTGGTTTGTATGAAACTTTTGTTTTTAATTTTCAGCGTTAAATCATAGTTTACTTTGCACTTTTATACGTGGTTATCAAGTGTGGCAGTTTTCAAATATATAACAGTTTGTCCCAATACGAATTAATGTCATTTGTACAAGAATAACGTTGTTACACTCAATTATAACTTTGATACAATCAATTATGCACATGTTACCAAATAATATATGTTAGACATGTTGCATTAACATAAGAATTTATACACAGCAGAAAGATTTTGTAAATGCCCAATGCATTTCGGAACCAGCCGGTTCCTTCGTCAGGGGCCAATCTGAAAAATAAACCGAACCATATTTCTAATTAGGATCATGTGGTGGGGGCTCAGTCTCAATAACTCTGATACAAGACAGACGTATTTAACAACAAGTTACCTGTTTGGCTGTGTGATTGGATGTTCACTGGGTGTGAAAAGCGTATATGTCTAAAAGGATGAAAGGGTAGACCGGATTGTATTAGTGCAAGTGATCAAAACTGAGGTCCTAATGCAATAGAGCGGAAATGGGTGTCAAGTTCCAAATGAAAAAGGTCTGTTCATACCTTGTGTAAGGTCATCAGCTGTGAAGCTGTAGAGAGAATGACAATACCATATGTAAACTGATTACGAGTCAAATGAACACAACTCTACGTGCATACTGTGTAGAATAACACGCAAGGGAATTTGCCTTTACGAGGGTGGGGGTTTGTTCGTACCTTAATGGCGGTATTCGGCTGAGAAACTGTTGGAAAAATAATAATGCCGCATATGAGTTTACAATCGAAATTTAGCGTGCATAGTATTCGAATGTGCACGCACAAAGACATTGCCGTTAGAGTTTAGAACTAATATCTTACCTTCGTAGATTCGATGGTAGACTGCATATAGGTAAGAGAGAGAAAAGAGAAGACCGAATATAGTAAGTACGTAAGCGGGGATGTTAACACGCTGCAACAACGGTCTAGAGGTTCTGAAAATGCATCGTGGAGGTCTCACCTGAGAATGTTTCGTGAAAGGAATAACAGACATCTCGGGAATGCCAGTGAACGCGTTGAAAACGCCTAGGTGGCATACATTTATATAGGTGGAGCTTAATCAGAGACTAACACCGGAAGTCACCGGTACTGACAACGGACTCGGTGTGCTCAGGTAACATCTAAGAAGCTGGTGTACTAAAGGTTTGTACGGGGGCCATGTTGGAACGGAGGCATGACGTGGTGAAAAAAGCAACAATATGGGAAAAATCGTGAGCAACGCAGACTGTCAAAACTAAAATCAGTCCCAGATAATAAAAGATACGAATGGAAAATTCTACCAAGATGGAAAAAAGCGCGTGAAATGAAATATGCATAGATGTACTAGAATCCGAAGGGATAGATCTTACAGACTCATAGACTCATGACACAAGTCTAAACAAGAGAATAGTGTACGATGGAGATTGCACGCGGGTGATGAGGTGCGCATCAGACTTCGTTTGGAAAATGTAATCAATGTCTACAGCTACTACGTGGTGTTTGAGATGTTCTGTGAGGTGATGTGACACAAAATTGAAGGAATGTGGTTGCAAAGTTTAAAAACGAATCTAGCAATTATAATGTTCAACCGTAGTAGCTGTAGACATTGATTACATTTTCCAAACGAAGTCTGATGCGCACCTCATCACCCGCGTGCAATCTCCATCGTACACTATTCTCTTGTTTAGACTTGTGTCATGAGTCTATGAGTCTGTAAGATGTTAAGTGTTGGATAGTATAGGGGTAAAAATTGCTATTCTAACTCCAGGGGGTGCAACAGTAGGGTAAGTGTTGGATAGTATAGGGGTAAAAATTACTATTCTAACTCCAGGGGGTGCAACAGTAGGGAAAGTGTTGGATAGTATAGGGGTAAAAATTACTATTCTAACTCCAGGGAGTGCAACAGTAGGGTAAGTGTTGGATAGTATAGGGGTAAAAATTACTATTCTAACTCCAGGGGGTGCAACAGTAGGGTAAGTGTTGGATAGTATAGGGGTAAAAATTACTATTCTAACTCCAGGGGGTGCAACAGTAGGGTAAGTGTTGGATAGTATAGGGGTAAAAATTACTATTCTAACTCCAGGGAGTGCAACAGTAGGGTAAGTGTTGGATAGTGTAGTGTAATATTATGCGTTGTAATGCTATGCGTTGTAAAGGTAGTATGCGATGTAAAGGAATGCGTTGTAAAGGTAGTTTTTAAAAATGCGTTGTAGTGTCATGCTATGTAATGGAATGCGTTGTAGTGGATGTTGCATTGTAAAAAATGTGTTGTAAGTGTAGTGTGTTGTAAAAGTTGCGTTGTAAAGGTTGTTCCCCCTGGTAGGCCTCTGTGGTACCTATGCCCCAGGTACATAGTATACCATATACTAGGGCCTTATAAGGCACTCCAGAATCCAATTAGATATGTACCTAATGTACATGGAAACCATTTTAGAGAGGAAGCAGCTAGGCTGTGGTGCTGATTAGCAGGGCCACAGCCAGACTAAGGTCGAAAAACAGTGAAACACCAGCAAAAAGTGGGGGCACCCATGTGAAGCAGATCCTACTCTCCTTCACAACCTGTAGGGAAATGGACCACCTAAGCAGGTAGGGGTTTTCACCCTTCATTTGTGTGAGCCATAAGGAGGAGGGGAAAGGGGCACGGCTCGCTCGCACTGAGGAAGTGACCATCGAGAAAGTGAAAGAGAGGAGGGCGGCGAGAGGCACGTTACCGACTCTGCCGGAGTGACACATCCGTGCGCACTTCCTGGGAGATCTGTCGCTTGGGGAACTTAATTAAGGTATCCTCCACGTCCCATCAGTGTTCGCCGACATCTCTCGCCTTTCTACTTCGTGGGGCCAGAACACACCCCGGAGAAGAGCTCCCCCCTCTCCTACAGTGGCATAGAGAGGCACCAGTATGCCTTTTCTCTGGGCAGCCTGCACGGAGAAGGTGGAGGCTGACATTACCGCAGTTGAAGGAATCGCCGGACGGGACTGCAGGTCCCAGGAGCCCTGAGCGCCGCAGCGCCGCAGCTGTGTAGCGGCACGCCCTCCCGCCATCCCGCCCACTAACGGGATAACGATCCACCCCTATTTTCCATTGGATGTTCTTTTGGCCAAATTGCACCATTACAAGCGGAGCGGGACGCGACGCGGGACGCCCTGGACGAAGCCCGGACTAAGGGCGGACAGTCTGAGACAGTCCGGGACAGGAGGGGGCAGGTGGGAGCAGCAGACTGGCTTTTGAATACCTGTGTTACTTAAGTTTACTATTGTTCACTCTGTGGTGTGTATTGATTGCCAAGTTACTGTTGGTTACTGTTAAAAGCTCCCCGGGGATTGGAAGTTATATGTGATAACCTATTTGGGGAACCCTGGTATATTGTTGTTGGTGTCTACAATAAGAAATTTCTGGGGGGTCCCGGAGTCCGATCTGCTAATTATGCCTAAAGCAAAAATAGCAGCCTCGACCACAACCATGGACAATTATTTGGTTAAGATGGTCGATAAAATTAATCAGGAACGTCGGAAATCATTAGGTCGTCCTGGGTCATCGAGTTTGATTTCCCCCCCGCCCATTTGTTTGGCCTCTGAGCACCCCCTTGTTCAGGATCTTAATACTCCCTTATTACCCCCTGATTGTATATCTGAGGGAGTTGTCACTGACACTATCAGTTTGGATAGCGACACCCCTGAGTCCACGATCGACCCTGAACCAGGCCAAGCTATTCTACCTGATGTACCTATCCCCAGTCAGTCTGTTCCCAGACGCCAAAAATTAATACGCACCTGTAGGAACATTACTAAACCCATACAGTCTAAGCGAGGAGGGAATCGCCATACTAATATAAAGGACACCACCCCGCAGATAAATGTCCCAGCCCAATCTGTGCTAACGGAAGGAGTTAAGGTCACTTTAGATAAAGAACAGCTGGATCTTATAACCCAGGCTATAGTTGCTAAGTTTGACATATTTGTTAAACCTTTATTGACCAAACTTTCTACTCTTGCCGATGAAGTAGTCAGATTGGGAGGTATCTTGGATTCTTTTATCAAGGCTAGTCCAGCCCCATCCAATATTACTGGTACACAGGTGCCTGAGGAAATTTCATTAACTACCTCCGATACAGCCCCATTGATGGCCGAGAACAGTAGTTCTGAATGCAGACCCGGGTGTGCCCCTGGAAAGCCTGTTGCGGTTCCCAATGTACCATCTCAGCGGCAAAACACTACTAAACCACCCGCCGTTTTAGCACCGGGGGAATCGTTGGGCCACAATGATAACTTCCCTAGCTCCAGAAACCCCCAACCGAACCTGCCACCTACGTGTGCACCATTTGTTGCTGTCCTTATGAACGTCCCCCCTGTTAAGAGGTTTGATAGCAATCCTGCCAGTGTAGAATCACACTCGTCATTAAAGAATAAAACTGTGGACTGGCTCCACCGACAGTGTGATTTCCCTATAGCACTATCCAGAGATATACTTTGTACCAGGAGAACTAACTGGGTTGGTAAGTCCCGTAAGACATGCGAAGGCGACTGTATAGTCATCAACTTTCGCAACCCTCAACTTACCTCCACAGTTTTAATTAAAGCCGCTTCTCTCCCAGTGACCGAACATGGTATATCCCTGCGGCCCCTTGGGTACTTTTACAGAGATTTTGCAACCCAACCTGTCATTCAATCTGTTGTTGAGCGCCATTGGTATAGGCCTAGAGTACAGGATATGGGTGCTACACCCACTATCTCTACATTTAATAGATTTCAGCCATTAAGTGGGCTTGATTACAATGACTGACTGGAGCCGTCCATAGATGGTGCTAGGACGGAGGACCTGGACTCGAGCAAAGTGAGCTACATTGGGGCCTCCAGGATATCAACAACTATTATTAACAATATTGGTGTAAGCAAACTGGACTCTACTGTGGCATGCGACCAAGAAGATCTGGTTAACGTGAGAGGGGATAGGTCCCCGATGAACCCTTCCACATGTTTAGTTAACTCTGGTTCAAGTGTCATAGCTTGTTGGAATGTTGCGGGACTTTCCCACAAGGATGATTGCTTAGGTTGGTTTGATTTTATCAATCTTTTTAATATTTTATGTTTCCAGGAAACCTGGAGTTTGGTCCCCATTAACTATAACGGGTTTGTCTCGTATTCAATACCTGCAGTGGCTTCAAACTCAGGAAGAGCCAAGGGTGGCCTCCTGACACTGATTTCTGTTGACGCCCCGTTTGTAGTAAAGAAACATGTCCCGGTGGGGGACCATTCCCAGATCCTTTGGCTTTGTAAGGAGCAGGATAGGAATATCCTTTTAATCAATTTTTATAATAATGTTTTTGATAATTCTAGGCAAAGGATAGCTTTTGCTTTGGAGGAAGCTTTGGTTAAAATTGTTACAGGAAATGAAATCGCTTTTGAATTTATCTGGTTGGGTGATTTTAATATTTCTACCTGTGTGTCCTCTGCCCATAGGGTCTGTGGTTTTTTAAGTACCCAAGGAGAGGGAGTCGCCCATTTTCCCCATAATCTTTATGGGGAATCATTAAATAAAATCCTGATGACATATGATATGGTGATCATGGGGAATGCGAGGGGTGTCCGTGATGAAATTGTCCCTACCTTCACGGGCAGAAACGCTAACTCTGTCATTGATTTTATTTGTACTTCCACTAGCCTTATTCCATGGTGTTCAGTCCCTCTGGTAGTAGATAATTTGATTAGTGATCACAACTGCCTGACCATGGAGTTGGCCTTTTGGAAAACTAATGTAGGTCCCAAACCTAGTATTGTGGATAACATTGAACCACATAGACCAAATGGATTTAGAATTAGGTGGAAGGGAGAGAAGGCAGACCTCCTGTCTAGTTCCATCATTGAGAACTGCTCTAAAGAAATTGAAACTATCCTAGTGAGTGAAGAATCGACAGCTGTAATCCTGAATACATTTGTCGATATCAATCACTCCATAGAAGCAGTATTCACCATTAATTTTAAGGGCAATTCAAATCGGCTAAGGGGGTGGTTTGATCATGCCTGTACTGCTGCCCTGAAGAGCCTTAAGGTGGCATTGGCAGAAAAACAGAGGGACATTACTCTTATCCGGCATCTTAGGGCAACCTATAAGGGAGCCGTGTCAGTAAGGAAGGCAGAACTTAAGCGTGAGGCATGGGATAAGTTAGATCGGGCCGCCGAAACCTCTGACTCCTCGCTGTTTTGGGCCACAGTCAACAGCCCTTTCTTAAGGGACGAGGCTGCGCCTATCCTGTCAGCTAACGTTGGCGTGGAAAGCTGGGTTTCCCACTTTTCCCTGATTTTTGATTCTGATAAACACATGGACAATGGTGGTGGGGTCCGGCCAATTATTCCCCTAGATATTACTTGTGCCGAGGTTAAGAAATGCATTGTTGCAAGTAAAGGTGGGAAGGCTCAGGGACCTGATGGTGTGCCGGTGGATATTTACAAAAAAGAACCTGAAATCTGGGGCCCATTACTGACCAAGGTATTTAATACAGCTGTGAGACTTGGTGCACCGCCTACATGGGAGGAATCTATTATTATCCCCATCTCTAAAAAGGGGGAGAAGGGTGATGCTAAGAACTATCGGCCTATCTCCCTTCTCGATTCGTCCGTGAAAATTATGAGCCGGGTGCTCCTTGTCAGATTAGAAGAATGGGCTGAAGATAATAATATCCTGGCCAATTCCCAATATGGATTCAGGAAGGGCAGAGGCACAGTTGAACAGTGCCTCAACCTAGAACTACTAATTGGGAAATATACTATGGCCAAGAAAGGTTCCCTCTTCCTCTGTTTCGCCGACCTTAGTAGTGCCTTCGATATGGTTAATCATCAGATTCTTTGGGAGACACTACTTGGTATGGGGGCACCGGAGGGCATTGTCCATTTCCTGGCTAGACTGTACGTTAACCTTAGCTCTAGCGTTCGGTACGGCCCGGGCGGGGAGTGTACTCCTAAGTTTGCTGTTAAGCGTGGCATTAGGCAGGGGTGTGTGTTAGCCCCATTGCTTTTCACACTTTTTATCAACGAGGTAGACTCTGTCTTAAGGTCTGTGGGGGCAGATGCCCCAATGATTCTTGACTCCTATATCCCGGTATTACTGTATGCGGACGACGCAGTACTTCTTTCTAGGACCCCTGTAGGCCTCCAACGCCTTATGGACAGGTTTTCCCTGTTTATTGGGGAAAGGAAGCTGGTCATTAACAAAACAAAGACCTTTGTCATGGAATGTGGTAAGGGCCGTAAAAAACCTCATTCATTCTTTATGGAAGGACAGAGGGTACAGACGGTAGATACATTTAACTACTTGGGTATCACCTTTTCCAAGACAGGTAGCTGGACCAGCGAAGTCACCCACGTTAGAGCAAGAATGGCGAAATGTGCTCACGGGGTATTCACGTTCGCCTATAAGATCGGGGATAAACGGATTAGTGACATGCTGAAGATCTACCAAATGAGGTGCCTTTCAATTGCCCTTTATGGAGCAGGTGTCTGGGGGCATGTTTCGGTTGGGAGTCTCCAAGTGGAGGAAAACCTGTTTCTAAAAAGGTTACTCTGCTTGCCTACTTCAGCATCAACGCATTTGGTCCATAGGGAATTTGGAATATCCCATCTTCTAGATTCCATTGCCCATAGACCTTTAATGCTGTGGCGTGCGATCTGGGCTAAGGAGGAGACCTCCATGAACCGAGCTATTATTAAGGATTGTTTATCTCTAGATAATCATTTGAAGATCCCCTGGGTAAAATTTGTTATGCACAGTTTTAAGGACATATATGGTGTTAATCTTTATGAGGACTGTTATGCTGCCAATAGTATGTCCAAAAGCGAAATGAAGTCTATTTGGTTGTCACTAAAGTTTGAGCAACATTTGAAGGCCAGTAGCAATTTATCCACCTGCAAGCTCTATGACAGCTGTTGTGAGATGTCAGGTTATCAATCTTATTTGAGCTTTGTTACTAGGCCCTCTCACAGGTTCGTTTTAATCAGACTGCGCTTCGGAATTGTTCACCATTTGGTGGCGTTTCCTAATACCAAAAAATACCCCATGGGTCCTTGTCCCTGTGATGGAACTACAGCCCAAAGTACAATGCACCTTCTATTGTTTTGCCCACTATATGGTAATTACCGTATTGCATTTTTAAAACCCCTGTATAAGAAACTCGGTGTCAGAACAGTTAAGGATGTCATGAAACTGATATTTAACCCCTCTCCCGATGTCTGTTTTTTTACAGCCACATTCCTTTTAAAAGCTATCAAGGCTAGGCCTAGTATTATCATCTTTTAAAATTGATATTGTTGTATTTTATGTATTCTGTTTTAACCCCATTGATGAAGTTTTTTATGAATTATTTTTGTTATTAGCTTATGTGTACCATCGATGTTTTTATGTGTACTGCTTTTATGGACTTTGTTGTCAAGCTCCGAATAAAGCTTTATGAATTGAATTGTGTGAGCCATAAGAGGGGCTTATGGTCTGTCTGAACAAGGAAGTGAGTACCAAACAAGTATGGCCTCAACTTCTTCAGAGCCCAAACCACAGCAATGGCCTCCCTCTCAATGGCTGACCAACGTTTCTCTCTAGGGGTCAGCCTTCTGCTTATGAAAGCTACTGGCTGATCCTGACCTTCTTCATTCAATTGTGACAGTACAGCCCCAACCCCCAATTCAGATGCATCAGTTTGAACAATGATCTTTTTGGAGTAGTCAGGACTCTGCAGAATGAGAGCGGTACACATGGCCTGCTTCAGGTCATCAAATACCTTTTGACAGCTAGCTGTCCACTGAACCTTTTTGGGCATGTTCTTGGAAGTTAAGTCATTCAAGGGTGTCACTATTGAGCCATACCCTTTGACAAGTCACCTATAGTACCCAGTCAGGCCTAAGAAGGCTCCCACCTGAGTCTGGGTAGTTGGAGCAGTCCATTCCTTATGGTCTGGAATTTGCTCTGCAATGGTTGAACCTGGCATCCACCTACAAGGTGGCCCAGGTACACAACCTGACTCTGCCCTATCTGGCACTTAGTAGCCTTGATAGTTAGGTCTGCTTTTTGCAGGGCCTCCAAAACATTCCTTAGGTGGACCAGGTGATCCTCCCAGGTGGAGCTAAAGACAGCAATATCATCTAGATATGCTGCACTAAAGGCTTCCAGGCCTGTGAGAACTGTATTCACCAACCTTTGGAAAGTGGCAGGTGCATTCTTCAACCCAAAGGGCATTACCACAAATTGATAGTGCCCACTAGGGTTAGAAAAAGCTGTCTTTGGCTTTGCATCATCAGCTAGTCTGATCTGCCAGTAGCCAGGTGTCAAGTCAAATGTGCTAAGGAACTTGGCTGAGGCCAAAGTATCTATAAGCTCATCTGCCCTTGGTATGGGATGGGCATCAGTCCTAGTAACTGCATTGAGACCCCTGTAGTCCATGTGAGAAGGTGGCCTGATATATGCTGTCCACTAGTTCTAGTGGGCACCCTGTATCAGTCCAAACAACCCCTTATGGTGAATGGTTAAAGACAACCTTATGTGAAAGCTGTCCTAGTGGTAGCTATGGAGAGCAGCCTTCAGGCTAAGTGTTGAAGGAATGTAAAGCAGCTTGTTTTACCAGTCTATAATCTCTCGAATGATCAAACGAAAAGACAACCACACCAGGTATATATTCAAAATATATGTATTTAAGGTTAAACACACCCCTCTAGTCTCTTTATGAGACTGGAGTTCGAAGTACTAAAGTTACAAGTGATTAAGCATCATTAAAAGCACAAATACATGTTTGGGCCCTAGGGGCGTTCCAAACCATATACTAAAAAAGTGGTATAAGAACCACAAATGTAATAGGCACTAGGCCTATTGCCTCTTGAATCGCTGGGACCCCAAGGAACCACCCAAGGTAGGGACACAGGGGACCCACGGGAACTGTATGCAGCGTGGAAACATTATCCATTATCTTCTATGGGGAATGACGCGGTTGGAAATTTAAAGATTAGGGACACTTGTAATCGAGTCAGAAGCAAACCCTCTTGGACTTAGGTAGTTCTAGGGCTAGCACCCACGAGAGTACCGGAGTACTCGAGTTACCTCACCCATGGAAGCCGGGTGCATAGGTGACTTTTGGTGTCGGGTCGCACCGTCGATTTCAATGGAAGTCTGCAAAGAACTGCTGCTGCCGTGAAGAGGAGAAGTGTCCGGAGAGATCCAAGCCTTGATCTAGGATGTAAGGAACCTGAAAGCAGAGGGGACAGAGTCTGGGTCACTTGCCAGTGACCTAGGGCAGGATGGACCAATGCCCACAGATGTCGGGTGCTTCAGGTGAGTTGATTGGTGTCTTGACTCTTCAGCCACGCGGTCCAGGAGGCGTCGACGAAGTCCATGAGCCAAATTCGAGCTGTCCCATGAAGTCTGTCGAGTGCTGCGGTTTCGGCGACCATAAAGGAACCAACAAGCCTTGGCAACTGCAAGTCATAGGAAATCGGAGCAAGGACTGCGGTGCAGACCAGCAAGGTCTGATGGACTTACCCAGCAAGGGTAATTAAGAGCAAGTCTGGAGCAACCAGAAAAGCTCCAGCAGTAGTGGAGTTGCCTTCGAGGTGACCTGCTAGCCAATGGGCTAGTGAATGCGAAGGAGCCTCAAGCGGTCGCACTTGAAGCTGGCCCACGGGTCACTCAAGGAGTGGAGGTCAAGAATCTTCAGTGCAGGAGGTGCTCAAGGCTGGGGCTACTGAGTGCCCAAAGCACAACTTCGAGGATGACCAGGAAGATAGTGATGCTGCAAAAGTTCGCACTGTCCAGGGGTCATGGTTCCACATCACCCACGATAGCCACGGGCCTCAGCTTTGCTGGAGACTCAGGGTAGCCTCGGGGAAGTCTGCAAATCAACCTCTGGGGATGCAGAGACTTCGGCATCCGGCGGGAGCTTCAGAATTGCAGACTGGTCAGTTGCTTCTTTGGTGCCTGCCAAGCAGGAGAGTCACTCCTTGACCCCAAGGGAGATTTCTTCCATCTTCTAGTCGTGATAGAAAGTCGAAAGTCCAGGAAATATGTTGCAGAGGTTCGTCCAGGGTAATCTAAAGTCCTAGGTACTGGATTCCTATACTTATACTAAGTTTAGGGGATGGACTAACTCTAAGGCTCCACCTATGGTCGGGCCTGGGGTGGGGGTTGTTACTAAGCCTGGGCAAAGCACTACGCTACGCTCGCGTAGTTTGCGAAGTTCGCGCTACTTCGCACTACGCGAACTGCACGTAGCACAGTGCGAACACACGTAGCTTAGTGTTGCGTAGTGCTGCAGTCATTTTTTGCTTGCTCGCGGTCCTCAACGTCAAGTTGGCAACCGCGAGCAAGCAAAATGACATCCCGGCGAGACTTTTTCCTTGTTCGCGATCAGCAACATCAAGTTGGCGATCGTGAGCATGGAAAATAAACCTCCCGGTGAGATTCCCAACGCGAGGTGGTCAGGTTTCTCATTGCGAGAGGTCGCGTATGCTCGCGACCGCTCGTGATGAGAAACTACCAGTTCGCGTTGAGAAAGCTGCCGCTCGAGTAAAAATCTACTCGAGCAGCAGAAAACTACAGCTCGCACTGTGCAAGATGCCATTTTCAATGATTTCACAGTGCCGGTTGCTTGTCCGCACTGTGCAATCATTGAAAACAACATCTTGCACAATGCGAACATGTTACTACGCAGTTCGCGAAGTGCTACGAGTAGCTCGCGTAGTGCGAACTTCACTTTGCGTAGCTTCGCGAAGTGCTACTTCCCAAACTACGCCCACCCTTAGTTGTTACACCCCTTCCCCTTTGTCTAGTTTCACACCAGAGCAGGGGCTGAGTGCCCCTGCAACCGGTTTGAGCTGGGCTATGCACAGGGACACCTTGTATGCCCCAGGCAGTGTCTCAAAAGCATTCTCTGAATGCACCCACCCTGCCCCAATACACATCTGTCTGTCTGGGGAGTTTCCCCCAGCAGCAGGAGGTCAGACCGTGTCTGTGGCAGTGGCATCCATTTTGTGATGCCAGGGCTTTGGAAAGTTTTAACCGGGTTAAGCCAGTGTGAACTTGTCTCTCCCTCTAGAAGGATGGAATGACACCCCCGCCACCAGGACTGGCGTGGGGGGGGGGGTAGTATTCCAAAGCGTTTGACACCAAACATGACATGTTTTGATGCCGCCTTCCCAAAGTTAGCATTTACCGTGAGGTTATAATGCACTTAAGAGTATATGGTATGGCTGTATCACAGAACAGCCATAAGGAAGTATTTCCGCAAGCTGCAGAGGGGCTCAGCTCATGCTCGGGCACCCTCTCACATAAAACCAAGCACTCTGCCTTCAGGATTGTCAAGGCCTGCCATAGGAGTGGCATATAGGTTTATATGTGTCTGTATAAGGTAGTGATATACGTAGCCTATACCACAGTAAGGGGTGCAAGCACACCCTTACCCAGGTTGCAGTAGCAGAACTGTGGTGTCATTTTGGAGTGCTTCCCAGGGGTGGCATAATACATGCTGTAGCCCCTGGTAGGCCTTTGAGGTACCTATGCCCTAGGTACATAGTATGCCATATACTAGGGGCTTATAAGGCACTCCAGAATCCAATTAGATATGTACCTAATGTACATGGAAACCATTTTAGAGAGGAAGCAGCTAGGCCGTGGTCCTGATTAGCAGGGCCACAGCCAGACTAAGGTTGAAAAACAGTGAAACACCAGCAAAAAGTGGGGGTACCCATGTGAAGCAGATCCTACTTTCCTACGGTCCACACAAAAACTCATCTCTCTTTTTCCACCACTGGTGTGAGGTTTTGGCACAAGGACAACTGGACTAGCCCAAGGGCTATCTGAGGGCTCAATCACACCCAGATCTAACATTTTCTGGACTTTTGTCCTGATACAGTCCCTGACACGGTCAGGTTGCCTAGAAATCTTATTTTTAATAGGCAGACTGTCCCCAGTGTCCACCTCATGAGTGCACCAGGTAGTCTAACTTGGATTCAGTGAAAACATGTGTCTGAACTGATTGAGAACTTGTCTGCAATCAGTTTGCTGCTGGGCAGTGAGGCTGCCTGCCAAGGCTACACCATCAACTGACCCATCATCAGGGTTCGGTGAGAGGAGGTCAGGCAGTGGGGCACTCTCTTCCTCCTGTCCCTCATCAGTTGCCATGAGCAAGCCCATGTCAGCCCTGTCCACATATGGCTTTAGCCTGTTGACATGGAGAACTCTGTTGGGAGTCCTAGGGGTTCCAAGGTCTATCAAGTAGGTAACCTCCCCTTTCTGTTCAACAATAGTGTGGGGTCCACTCCACTTGTCCCGGAGAGCTGCTGGGGCCACTGGCTCCAACACCCACACTTTCTGTCCTGGCTGATAAACAGTCAGTACAGCCTTTTGGTCATGCTAGGCTTTTTGCAGTTCCTAGCTAGCCTCAAGGTTTTTGTTTGCATTTTTCATGTACTCAGCCATCCGGGAGCGGAGACCAAGTACGTAGTCCACTATGTCTTGCTTTGGGGTCTTGAGAGGTAACTCCCATCCTTCCTTCACCAAACACAATGGACCCCTGACAGGGTGACCAAACAGAAGTTCAAAAGGGCTGTAGCCAACCCCCTTCTGAGGCACCTCCCTGTATGCAAATAAAAGGCAGGGCAAGAGAAGGTCCCATTTTCGCCTAAGCTTCTCTGGGAGTCCTTTGATCATGCCCTTTAAGGTTTTGGTGTGGTGAATTTGTAATTCACTCCACACTCCTTCCACATTGCAGTTAAGTAACTTGTCATAAAGTTTGCACGTCTGTCAGATACTACCTCCATAGGAAAGCCTACTCTTGAGAACACACTCAAGAGGGTTCTTGCCACTACAGGTGCTGCAGTGGTCCTTGGGGAATAGCTTCTGGATACCTAGTAGCATGATCCACTACCACCAGTATAACCCTGTACCCAGATGCTGTTTGAGGATCCATGGGACCAACAATGTCAATCCCAACCCTCTCAAAGGTAACCCCCACCACAGGTAGTGGTATCAGGGGGGCCTTTGTAGTGCCACCTGCTTTGCCACTGACTTGGCAGGTTACACAGGAGCGACAAAACTCCTTTGTAATTTGACATGTGTGGCCAGTGAAAGTGAGGAACAATTCTGACCCAAGTCTTGTTCTGGCCTAAGTGTCCTGCTAGGGGAATAGCATGGGCTAGTGTCAATAGGAAACCCCTAAACTTCGGAGGTATAACCAACCTCCTGGATGCACCAGGCTTGGGGTCTCTACTCTCTGAGTAAAGGAGTCCATCATCCAAATAAACTTTATGGGTGCCACTAGCATTCCCAGCAGCCTCAGCAGCCGCTTACTGTCTGAGGGTTTCAAGAGAGGGGCAGGTTTTCTGCTCCTGGCTCAGATCAGACCTGGAAGGCCCCCTGTCCCCAAGAACTCAACCTGATCAGGTTGAAGCTCCTCTGGGACAGTTCCTTCTTCAGGCTCAAGATCATCTCCCTGAGGAGACTGATCACTTTCCTGAGACATGTGAGATGGCCCTGCCTTAACCCCTACTGCTCCTCCTCTTGTGAGGTACCTGGTCCATTATTCCAGAATCCAGGGCCTGTCCAGCTTTTGACATTTTAGCCTGTGACCTGGTCACAGCAAATACATGTGCAGGGATCCCTAACATTTATGCATGTGTCCTGAGCTCCACTTCAGCCCAAGCTGAAGTTTCCAGATCATTGCCAAGCAAGCACTGTACTGGTAGGTCTGCACTTACCACAACCTTCTTCAGGCCAGTTACCCCTCCCCAGGAGAAGTTAACAACTGCCAGAGAATGGTCTTCTCTGATGTTGCTAGCATTGGTCACTTGGTACGTTTAACCAAGTATAATCTGCCCAGGATCCACAAGATCTTTTGTCACCATTGTGACACTTGCTCCTGTGTCCCTGAATGTCCAAGCTTCTACTCCATTAATTAAAGGCTGCTGTCTGTATTTGCCCATGTTACTGGGGCTCACAAAGGGGGACATATCCATGCCCCAAACACTAACAAGCACAGCCTGAGTTGGTACTCTGACTAGTCCAGAGTCCATTTCAGAAACCAGGGTCAACCCTACTGTCGGGTCCGTGTGGCTTCCCAAGCAGAAATGACCTTTCTCCAGGAGCGCAGAAAAAACCTCTCCCTTTCTCAAGAATACCTCCTACCCAGTGTTGTCAGAAAACCACACTCAAGGAAGGCAAATACTCTCAAAACATGAAGAGACCAGAGAGGAGCAACGACCAGTCTCACAAGGTCACCAACAGGAGGGGGTTAAGACACCAGAGGGAACAGCAAGTCGTCTGCAAAGGGACAAGAAATCAGTTAGACCAAACCATGGATAGATGCAGTCTAAGTAAACTACCTCCACCTCCCTATTTAACCCTGTAGGTTGTGTGCTGTTCCATACCCACCTGCTCTCCTTACAGGTAGTAGGTTATAACATGATACGGGACCCTGCGACACAAGTCCGTCTCTTCTGTATCCACAAAAAAACATTAGTGCTTGAAAAGAATTGTAAGCTTAATAAATCTTAAGCCGCAGATAAATCCTGTTTTTAGAGTTATATAGTAGTATCCAAAGTCACAAAAGAATACTGGTGCCAAAATATTCCAAAACGTAATAAATGTTAGTCTATTCTCCTCTCATACAACACAAAGAAAAAGCAAGGTCCTTACTGACTTTGAATCCTGTGAAGTCGCTTTCTCTCCACAGAGCCAGAAGGAGGAGGAAAGACGAGTGCAGCCAGTCAGAGCTTGAACATTAAACGCGAGATAATTAAAGCGTCCCAGTTGTCAGAACTGAAGAATTGGGTTTATGGAAGTTGAGGGCTTTGGGAATATTGGTGGGGGAGATGACAAGTCAGCAACGTCTTCTCATGGTACGCTGCAGCGAGAGCTTGATGAAAAGCAACAAGGAGCAATCCAGGAACGTCTCTAGGCAGCCGCAGCGACTTCAACGCTGCGTGCAGGGGGCGGAGCCGGCAATTGAACTTGAGTTTTTTCAGCGTAGCGCGCCTTCACGCTGTTGAATAGTTTACAGCTGGGAGATCCGCCGGTCGTCCGAGATATCGGAAAAGGTAGGCAAATTCAACGATCAAACACAGCGCTTCCTAGTGTTCCGTCCAACACCACGGTCGCGCGAGGCAGAACACGATCCAATCCTTCACTAAAGGGATACTGGAAACAGGAATCAAAAAGGTACCAGGCATGGAAACTCGAGCAAAGCCAAGCACGGGAGGACAGGTCTCATGGAGCTAAATACCCTCCCACATCAGCTGACCATCCCCAGTGTAGTATGGGTTAGCACACAACCCGCCTCTATTGCTTGGCATTCTGGGACAGGTAGTCTTGAATACTGCAGAAGATACCTGATTCCTAACACCTACTATACCCTTATTCTGTGTTTTCCCAACACCAATTGTAACTGTACTAGGGGGAACAGGTGCCTTAGGGGCATTGGTGGGGGCTGGAGTATTTTCTTTAGCCTTGGTGCAGTCACTGGTCCAGTGAGTTTTCTGCTTACAGATGTTGCACCAGGGCTTCTTTTGGCCTTTCCCTTTGTTAGCCTGTGAATCCCCCCCCCTGAAGAAGATTTTTGGAGCCCTTGTGAAGACTTCTAGTCTTTACCCTTGTCCCCACCCTTATCAGAGTTTTTACAACCTTGCGTCTTAGGGTCACCACCTTGGTTCTGTACTTTCTGCCTCACCCTGGTTCTGACCCATTTGTCTGCCTTCTTTCCCAATTCTTGGAGAGAGGTCAGATCAGAGTCTACCAGGTACTGGTGCAACAGCTGATTTTGACAGTTATTAATAATCTGCTCACTCATTATCAGATTGTACAATCCTATGAAGTCACACACTTTACTGCCCAATAACCAACCTTCCAGAGCCTTAGCAGCACAGTCAACAAAGTCAACCCAGTCCTGATTTTGTGCCTTTTGGGTATCTCTGAACTTTAACCTGTATTGTTCAGTGGTTAGGCCAAACCCATCTATTAGGGCACTTTTCAGGTCTTTGTAATCATCAGCAGTGAGGAGCTTGTCTCCACCTTTGTCTGCAAAGGAGAGCCATAAGATTGCTGCCCACTGTCCTTGAGGGATCTCCTGTACTTTACAGGCCCTCTCCAAGGCAGTTATCCATTTGTGGATGTCATCCCCACTCTGGTAGGGAGGGACAATCTTACTTAGGTTTCTATGGTCACAAGACCTCTCCCTATCTCTAGGGAAATTGCTGCCACCAAGGGACTCTAGTCCCTCATTTTTACTAGCTCTGTAGAGCTCCAGGGCTTCCCTATCTAAGGCCATCTGCTGCTTTCTGAGGTTGAACATGTCTTGCTCGTACTTCAGCAGTCTCTCTCTCCTCTCCTGGGAGGTTTCCCTCCCTCTGTGAGAAGAAACAGAGGTTCCAATAGAGGAGTTAAAAAGAATAGATCCCCTTGACAGAGATCCATCCCCTCTAGCCCTGTGTTCAGGCCTACCAGAGGAATGAAGGAAGTGGCATTATTGTCATCATCCTCATCCTCATCCTGATGGTCTGCGTCCACCAGAGTCTGGTCATTGTCACCAATATGGTCAGCATTAGAGTTACAGTCAGGGGAGTTTCCATCCCTGGAGACACCCTCAGGTACTGCCCCACCCACACTGTCTCCATCTACAGGCCTCTAGGACTTGTGATATCATCCAGTTTCAGTATCTTTATGAGTTGCTGGGTGGATGGACTTTTGCCTGTCTTCAGCTTCCTAAGTGTGCATAGGGACCTAAGCTGAACAAAGGTGAGATGCTCATACTTATAGGGAAGGGCTCACTGGTTCCAGGTAGAGACTCAGTGGTTCCTGGCTGGTTAGACATTACTAATGTGGTGTGGTGTATTGCACTACCTACACTAGTGTGGCCTACTGAAATCTCTTGAGTGCTAACCCTTAACACACAGCTCTAAGTTCAGTAGAACTTACTGTAGCTAAACCTGATATTATATGAACCTCAGGTACCTTTAGATGTTTTCAGTTGATCAATTCAATTGAGATTATCTGGTAAAACAATAGCAAGCTGGAATCCCACACGCTGCACACCAATGTGAGAAGGTGGCCTGATTTATGCTGTCCACTAGTTTTAGTGGGCACCTTGTATCAGTTCAAACAACCCCTTATGGTGAATTGGTTAAAGACAACCTTTATTGAAAGCTATCCTAGTGCTGGCTATGGAGAGCAGCCTTCAGGCTAAGTCTTGAAGGAATGTAAAGCAGCTTGTTTTACCAGTCTATAATCTCTTGAATGATCAAATGAAAGGACAACCACACCAGGTATATATTCAAAATATATGTATTTAAGGTTAAACACACCCCTCTAGTCTCTTTATGAGGCTGGAGTTCGAAGTACTGTAGTTATATGTGATCAAGCATCAGTAAAGCACAAATACACGTTTGGGCCCTAGGGGCGTACCAAACCATATACTTAAAAAGTGGTATAAGAACCATAACTGTAATAGGCACTGGGCCTCTAGAATCGCTGGGACCCCAAGGAACCACCCAAGGTAGTGACACAGGGGAACCACGGGAACTGTATGCAGTGTGGAAACACAACCGCGGGTTCCGATTATCTTGTAAGGGAATGTCGCGGTTGGAATTTTAAAGATTAGAGACACTTCTAATCGAATCAGGACAAAACCCTTTTGGACTTAAGAAGTTCCAGGGCTAGCACCCACGAGAGTACCAGAGTACTCGAGTTATGTCACCCAGGGAAGCCGGGTGCATAGGTGTCTTTTGGTGTCGGGTCGCGTCGTCAATTTCAATGGAGGCCTGTAAGGAACTGCTGCTGCCGTGAAGAGGAGAAGTGTCCGGAGAGATCCAAGCCTGGATCTAGGATGTAAGGAACCTGAAAGCAGAGGTAACAGAGTCTGTTTCACTTGCCAGTGACCTAGGGCAGGATGGACCAATGCCCACAGATGTCGGGAGCTTCAGGTGAGTTGATGGGTGTCTTGACTCTTCAGCCACAAAGTCCAAGAGGCGTCGAAGAAGTCTGCGAGCCGGATTCCAGCTGCCCACGAAGTCTGTCGAGTGCTGCGGTGTCTGCGACCAGAAAGGACCCAACAAGCCTTGGCAACTGCAAGTCACAGAAATGCAGAGAAAGGACTGCGGTGCAGACCAGCAAGGTCTGATGGACTCACTCAGCAAGGGTAAGTAAGCGTAAGTCTGGCAAAACCAGAAAAGCCCAAGCAGAAGTGGAGTTGCCTTCGTGGGGACCTGCTAGCCAACAAGCTAATTATCGCAAAGGAGCCTCAAGTGGTCGCACTTGGAGCTGGCCCACGGCTCACTCGTGGAGTGGAGGCCAACAATCTTTGGTGCAGGAGGTGCCCAAGGTTGGGGCTACTCGGATTCCAAAGCACAACTTTGAGGATGACCAGGAAGATAGTGTTGCTGCAAAAGTTCACCGTGTCCAGGGGTCATGGTTCCACCTCACCCACGATAGCCACGGGCCTCAGCTTTGCTGTGGACTCAGGGTAGCCTCAGGGAAGTCTGGAAATCAACCTCTGGGGATGCAAAGACTTCGACATCTGTCGGGAGCTTCAGAATTGCAGACGGTCAGTTGCTTCTTTGGTGCCTTCCAAGCAGGGGAGTCACTCCTTGACCCCAAGGGAGATTTCTTCCGTCTTCCAGTAGTGATAGAAAGTCGAAGGTCCAGGATATATGTAGCAGAGTTTCCTCCAAGGTAATCTAAAGTCCTAGGGACTGGATTTCTATATTATACTAAGTTTAGGGGATGGACTAACTCTAAGACCCCACTTATGGGTGGGCCTGGGGTGGGGGCTGTTACACCCCTTCCCCTTTTCCAGTTTCACACCAGAGCAGGGGCTGAGTGCCCCGGCAACCGGTTTGAACTGGGCTATATACAGGGACACCTTCTGTGCCCCAGGCAGTGTCTCAAAAGCATTCTCTGAATGCACCCACCCTGCCCCAATACACATCTGCACTTCTGGGGAGGTGGTTACACCTCCCTGTGACAGGAAACCTATTGTCCAGGCCTCCCCTGCCGGAGAACAGCCATAAGGAAGTATTTCTGAAAGCTGCAGAGGGGCTCATCTCATGCTTGGGCACCCTCTCACATAAAACCAAGCACTCTGCCTTCAGGACTGTCAAGGCCTCCCATAGGAGTGGCTTATACGTTTATGTGTGTCTGGATAAGGTAGTGATATAGGTAGCCTATACCACAGTAAGGGGTGCAAGCACACCTGTGGTGTCATGTTGTAGTGCTTCCCAGGGGTGGCGTAATACATGCTGCAGCCCCTGGTAGGCCTCTGAGGTACTTATGCCCTAGATATATAGTATACCATATACTAGGCACTTATAAATCACTCCAGAATCCAATCAGATATGTACCTAATGTACATGGAAACCATTTTAGAGAGGAATCAGCTAGGCTGTGGTCCTGATTGGCAGGGCCACAGCCAGACTAAGGTCGAAAAACAGTGAAACACCAGCAAAAAGTGGGGGTACCCATGTGAAGCACATCCTACTCTCCTACAAGGAGCACAAGATCCAAGGACGAGAAGAGCTAATGAGCTGAGGATGAACCTCTCTTCATGGTGCATCAGGAGGAGCCTAACAAGCAAGGACAAGAAGAGCTAAATAAGGGTGGGCGTAGTGGGCGTAGTGGGGCTATGTGAAGCAGCGTGTAGTGTGCCCAAATCTACGCACACTTGCACGCTTCGCGTAGCCCCACTACGCGCCACCCGCCTCCTGCGTGAATGTAAAATAATTAAAAGTAAAGAGACCTACCTTAAGCGCGGCATCTCCGGGGCTTCCTCTTCCTCGTTTGCGCATTTGTCAGAAGAAGTTGGAAACGAGGAAGAGGGAGCCCCGGAGACGCCGCGCTTAAGGTAAGTCTATACTTTTAATTTATTTTACATGCAAGATAAGATTTAAAAGGAGGGTGGGCGGGAGGTGGGTGGCGGGCGGCACGCAGCTACGCTTCACCCTGGCGTGTGCGTAGCGCTGCCTGCGTCGCCTACTACAGGCAGCGCTACGTACACTACGTGGGCGAAGCGTAGTGCTACGCCCGGGGTTACTAACGATCTGAGGAGAAGCCTTAGCTCATTTTTTACGAGAAGAAGCATAACATCCAAGTACAAGAAGGGCTAATGATCTAAGAAGAAGCCTCAGTTCATGGTGTACCAGGAGGAGTGCAACATCCAAGTATGAGAAGAGCTAGCAAGCTGAGGAGAAGCCTCTGTTCATGGTGTATCAGGAGGAGCGCTACAGCTGAGGACGAGAAGAACAAACGAGCTGGAGAGAAGACTCTGTTCATGGTGTGCTAGGAGGAGCACAAGAGCCAAGGACGAGAAGAGCTGACGTACTGGAGAGAAGCCTCTGTTCGTGGTGTAAAAGGAAGAGCACAAGATCCAAGGACGAGAAGAGCTAACGAGCTGAGGAGAAGCCTCTCTGCATGGTGCATCAGGAGGAGCGCAACATCCAAGGACGAGAAGAGCTAACAATCTGAGGATTAACCTTGGTTCATTTTGTACCAGAAGGAGCCTAACATCCAAGGACGAGAAGAGCTAATGATCTAAGTTGAGGCCTCAGTTCATGGTGTACCAGGAGGAGCGCATCTTCTAAGGATGAGAAGATCTAACGAGCTGAGGAGAAGCCTCTGTTCATGGTGTATCAGGAGGAGCGCAACATCCAAGGACGAGAAAATCTAACGAGCTGGAGAAAAGCTTCTGTTCATGGTGTACTAGGAGGAGCACAAGATCCAAGGACGAGAAGAGCTAACGAGCTGAGGAGAAGCCTCTGTTCATGGTGTATCTGGAGGAGAGCAACATCCAAGGACAAGAAGACCTAACGATCTGAGGAGAAGTCTTGGTTCATTTTGTACCAGAAGGACCACAAGATCCAAGGACGAGAAGAGCTAATGATCTAAGTAGAGGCCTCAGTTCATCGTGTACCAGGAGGAGGACAACATCCAAGGACGTGAAGAGCTAACGAGCTGAGGAGAAGCCTCTGTTCATGGTGTATCAGGAGGGGAGCAACATCCAAGGATGAGAAGTAATAACGAGCTGGAGAGAAGACTCTGTTCATGGTGTACCAGGAGGAGCACAAGTGCCAAGGACGAGAAGAGCTAACGATCTGAGGAGAAGTCTTGGTTCATTTTGTACCAGAAGGAGCATAACATCCAAGGACGAGAAGAACAATGGTCTAAGGAGAGGCCTCAGTTCATGGTGTACCAGGAGGAGCACAACATCCAAGGACGTGAAGAGCTAACGAGCTGAGGAGAAGCCTGTGTTCATGGTGTATCAGGAGAAGAGCAACATCCAAGGACGGGAAGTAATAACGAGCTGGAAAGAAGACTCTGGTCATGGTGTACCAGGAGGAGCACAAGTGCCAAGGGTGAGAAGAGCTAACGAGCTGCACAGAAGCCTCTGTTCATGGTGTACCAGGATGAGCACAAGATCCAAGGATGAGAAGAGCAAACAAGCTGAGGAGAAGCCTCTCTTCAAGGTACATCAGGTGGAGCGCAACATCCAAGGACGAGATGAGCTAACAATCTGAGGAGAAATCTTGGTTCATTTTGTACCAGAAGGAGCATAACATCCAAGGACGAGAAGAGCTAATGATCTAAGGAGAGGCCTCAGTTCATGGTGTACCAGGAGTAGCACAACATCTAAGGATGAGAAGAGTTAACGAGCTGAGGAGAAGTCTCTGTTCATGGTGTATCAGGAGGAGTGCAACATTCAAGGACGAAAAGAACTAACAAGCGATATAGAAGACTCTGTTCATGGTGTACCAGGAGGAGCACAAGATCAAAGGACAAGAAGAGCTAACAAGCTGAGGAGAACCCTCTCTTCATGGTGCATCAGCAGGAGCGCAACAGCCAAGGACGAGAAGAGCTAATGATGTGAGGAGAAGCCTCGTTCATTTTTTACCAGAAAGAGCATAACATCCAAGGACAAGAAGAGCTAATGTTCTAAGGAGAGGCCTCAGTTCATGGTATACCACGAGGAGCAAAACATCCAAGGACAAGAAGAGCTAACGAGCTGAGGAGAATCCTCTGTTCATGCTGTATCAGGAGGAGCACAAGATCCAAGGACGAGAAGAGCTTACGAGCTGTGCAGAATCCGCGGTTCATTTTGTACAATAAGGAACAAAAAATGCAAGGACGAGAAGAGCTTATGATCTAAGGTGAGGCCTCTTTTCATGGTAAATCAGGAGGAGCGCAACATCCAAGGACAAGAAGAACTAACGAGCTGGAGAGAGGACTCTGTTCATGGTGTACCAGGAGGAGCACAAGATCCAAGGACGAGAAGAGCTAATGAGCTGGAGAATAGCCTCTCTTCATGGTGCATCAGGAGGAGCGCAACATCCAAGGACGAGAAGAGCTAACAATCTGAGGATTAACCTTGGTTCATTTTGTACCAGAAGGAGCATAACATCCAAGGACGAGAAGAGCTATTGATCTAAGTAGAGGCCTCAGTTCATGGTGTACCAGGAGGAGCGCATCTTCAAAGGCCGAGAAGATCTAACGAGCTGAGGAGAAGCCTCTGTTCATGGTGTATCAGAAGGAGCGCAACATCCAAGGACGAGAAAATCTAACGAGCTGGAGAAAAGCTTCTGTTCATGGTGTACTAGGAGGAGCACAAGATCCAAGGACGAGAAGAGCTAACGAGCTGAGGAGAAGCCTCTGTTCAGGGTGCATCAGGAGGAGAGCAACATCCAAGGACAAGAAGACCTAACGATCTGAGGAGAATTCTTGGTTAATTTTGTACCAAAAGGACCACAAGATCCAAGGACGAGAAGAGCTAATGATCTAAGGAGAGGCCTCAGTTCATGGTGTACCAGGAGGAGGACAACATCCAAGGACGAGAAGAGCTGACGTACTGGAGAGAAGCCTCTGTTCGTGGTGTAAAAGGAAGAGCACAAGATCCAAGGACGAGAAGAGCTAACGAGCTGAGGAGAAGCCTCTCTGCATGGTGCATCAGGAGGAGCGCAACATCCAAGGACGAGAAGAGCTAACAATCTGAGGATTAACCTTGGTTCATTTTGTACCAGAAGGAGCCTAACATCCAAGGACGAGAAGAGCTAATGATCTAAGTTGAGGCCTCAGTTCATGGTGTACCAGGAGGAGCGCATCTTCTAAGGACGAGAAGATCTAACGAGCTGAGGAGAAGCCTCTGTTCATGGTGTATCAGGAGGAGCGCAACATCCAAGGACGAGAAAATCTAACGAGCTGGAGAAAAGCTTCTGTTCATGGTGTACTAGGAGGAGCACAAGATCCAAGGACGAGAAGAGCTAACGAGCTGAGGAGAAGCCTCTGTTCAGGGTGCATCAGGAGGAGAGCAACATCCAAGGACAAGAAGACCTAACGATCTGAGGAGAATTCTTGGTTAATTTTGTACCAAAAGGACCACAAGATCCAAGGACGAGAAGAGCTAATGATCTAAGGAGAGGCCTCAGTTCATGGTGTACCAGGAGGAGGACAACATCCAAGGACGAGAAGAGCTAACGAGCTGAGGAGAAGCCTCCGTTCATGGTGTATCAGGAGGGGAGCATCTTCCAAGGACAAGAAGACCTAACGATCTGAGGAGAAGTCTTTTTTTCATTTTGTACCAGTAGAAGCAAAACCTCCAAGGACGAGAAGAACAATGATCTAAGGAGAGGCCTCAGTTCATGGTGTACCAGGAGGAGCGCAACATCAAAGTACGAGAAGAGCTAACGAGCTGAGGAGAAGCCTATGTTCATGGTGTATCAGGAGGAGAGCAACATCCAAGGACGAGAAGTAATAACGAGCTGGAGAGGAGACTCTGTTCATGGTGTACCAGGAGGAGCACAAGAGCCAAGGATGAGAAGAGCTAACGAGCTGGACAGAAGCCTCTGTTCATGGTGTACCAGGATGAGCACAAGATCCAAGGATGAGAAGAGCAAACGAGCGGAGGAGAAGCCTCTCTTCAAGGTACATCAGGAGGAGCTCAACATCCAAGGACGAGATGAGCTAACAATCTGAGGAGAAACCTTGGTTCATTTTGTACCAGAAGGAGCATAACATCCAAGGACAAGAAGAGCTAATGATTTAAGGAGAGGCCTCAGTTCATGGTGTACCAGGAGTAGCACAACATCTAAGGATGAGAAGAGTTAACGAGCTGAGTAGAAGTCTCTGTTCATGGTGTATCAGGAGGAGTGCAACATTCAACGACGAAAAGAAATAACAAGCGATATAGAAGACTCTGTTCATGCTGTACCAGGAGGAGCACAAGATCCAAGGACAAGAAGAGCTAACAAGCTGAGGAGAACCCTCTCTTCATGGTGCATCAGAAGGAGCTCAACAGCCAAGGACGAGAAGAGCTAATAATCTGAGGATAACCCTCGTTCATTTTTTACCAGAAGGAGCATAACATCCAAGGACGAGAAGAGCTAATGTTCTAAGGAGAGGCCTCAGTTCATGGTATACCACGAGGAGCAATAAATCCAAGGACGAGAAGAGCTAACGAGCTGAGGAGAAGTCTCTGTTCATGGTGTATCAGGAGGAGCACAAGATCCAAGGACGAGACGAGCTTACGAGCTGAGGAGAATTCTAGGTTCATTCTGCACAAGAAGGAACAAAAAATCCAAGGACGAGAAGAGCTTATGATCTAAGGTGGGGCCTCTTTTCATGGTAAATCAGGAGGAGCGCAACATCCAACGACGAGAAGAACTAACAAGCTGGAGAGAGGACTCTGTTCATGGTGTACCAGGAGGAGCACAAGATCCAAGGACGAGAAGAGCTAATGAGCTGGAGAATAGCCTCTTTTCATGGTGTACCAGAAGGAGCACAAGATCCAAGGATGAAAATGAGCAGAGCTAATGAGCTGAGGATAAGCCTCTCTTCATGGTGCATCATGAGTTGTGCAACATCCAAGGACAAGAAGAGCTAGCAAGCTGAGGAGAAGCCTCTGTTCATGGTGTATCAGGAGGAGCGCAACATCCAAGGACAAGAAGAACTAACAAGCTGGAGAGAAGACTCTGATCATGGTGTACCAGGAGGAGCACAAGATACAAAGAAGAGAAGAGCTAACAATCTGGAGAGAAGCCTCTGTTCATGGTGTACCAGGAGGAGCACATAATCCAAGGACGAGAAGAGCTTCCAAGCTGAGGAGAATCCTCGGTTCATTTTGTACAAGAAGGAACAAAAAATCCTAGGACGAGAGGAGCTTATGATCTAAGGTGAGGCCTGTTTTCATGGTAAATCAGGAGGAGCGCAACATCCAAGGACGAGAAGAACTAACGAGCTGGAGAGAGGACTCTGTTCATGGTGTACCAGGAGGAGCACAAGATCCAAGGACGAGAAGAGCTAATGAGCTGGAAAAAAGCCTCTCTTCATGGTGTACCAGAAGGAGCACAAGATCCAAGGATGAAAATGAGCAGAGCTAATGAGCTGAGGATAAGCCTCTCTTCATGGTGCATCAGGAGGAGAGCAACTTCCAAGGACGAGAAGAGCTAATGATCTAAGGAGAGTCCTCAGTTCATAGTGTACAAGGAGGAGCGCAACATCCAAGTACGAGAAGAGCTAGCAAGCTGAGGAGAAGCCTCTGTTCATGGTGTATCAGGAGGAGCCCAACATCCAAGGACAAGAAGAACTAACAAGCTGGAGAGAAGACTCTGTTCATGGTGTACCAGGAGGAGCATAAGATCCAAGCAAGAGAAGAGCTAACGAGCTGGAGCGAAGCCTCTGTTCATGATGTACCAAGAGGAGCACAAGATCCAAGGACGAGAAAAGCCAACGAGCTGAGGAGAAGCCTCTCTGCATGGTGCATCAGGAGGAGAGCAACTTCCAAGGACGAGAAGAGCTATCAATCTGAGGAGAAACCTTGGTTCATTTTGTACCAGAAGGTGCATAACATCCAAGGACGAGAAGAGCTAATGATGTAAGGAGAGGCCTCAGTTCATGGTGTACCAGGAGGAGCGCATCTTCTAAGGACGAGAAGATCTATTGAGTTGAGGAGAAGCCTCTGTTCATGGTGTATCAGGAGGAGCGCAACATCCATGGACGAGAAGAACTAATGAGCAAGAGAGTAGACATTGTTTATGTTTGCCAGGAGTAGCACAAGATCCAAGGACGAGAAGAGCTAACGAGCTGGAGAGAAGCCTCTGATCATGGTGTACCAGGAGGATCACAAGATCCAAGGACAAGAAGAGATAACAAGCTGAGGATAAGCCTCTCTTCATGGTTCATCAGGAGGAGCACAACATCCAAGGACAATAAGAGCTAATGATCTGGGGAGAAGCCTCGCTTCAATTTGTACCAGAAGAAGCAAAACATCCAAGGACGAGAAGAGCTAATGATCTAAGGATATGCCTCAGTTCATGGTGTACCAGGAAGAGCGCAACATCCAAGTACGAGAAGAGCTAGCAAGCTGAGGAGAAGCCACTTTTCATGGTGTATCAGGAGGAGCTCAAATCCAAGTACAAGCAGACCTAACGAGCCGGAGAGAAAACTCTGTTCATGGTGTACCAGGAGGAGCACAAGATCCAAGGATGAGAAGAGCTAACGAGCTGAGGAGAAGCCTCTCTTCATGGTGCATCAGGAGGAGCGCAACATCCAAGGACGAGAAGAGCTAACAATCTGATGAGAAACCTTGGTTCATTTTGTACCAGAAGGAGCATAATATCCAAGGACTAGAAGAGCAAATGATCTAAGGAGAGGCCTCAGTTCATGGTATACCAGGAGGAGCGCAGCATTCAAGGATGAGAAGAGCTAACGAGCTGAGGAGAAGCCTCTGTTCATGGTGTAGCAGGAAGAGCGCAACATCCAAGGACGAGATGAACTAACGAGCTGGAGAGAAGAATTAGTTCATGGTGTACCAGGAGAAGCACAACATCCAAGGACGAGAAGAGCTAATGAGATGAGGAGAAGCCTCTGTTCATGGTGTATTTGGAGGAGCGCAACATCCGGACAAGAAGAACTAACGAGGTGGAGAGTAGACTCTGTTCATGGTGTACCAGGATGAGCATAACATCCAAGGATGAGAAGAGCTAACGAGCTGAGGAGAAGCCTGTTTTCATGGTGTATCAGGAGGAGCGCAACATTCAAGGACAAGAAGAACTAACAAGCTGGAGAGAAGACTCTGTTCATTGTCTACCAGGAGAAGCACAAGATCCAAGGACAAGAAGAGCTAATGAGCTGGAGAGAAGCACCTGTTCATGGTGTGCCAGGAGGAGCACAAGATCCAAGGACGAGAAGAGCTAACGAGCTGAGGATGAGCCTCTCTTCATAGTGCATCAGGAGGGTCGCAACATCCAAGGACGAGAAGAGCTAAAGAGCTGAGATGAAGCCTCTGTTTATGGTGTATCAGGAGGAGCGCAACATCCAAGGACAAGAAGAACTAACGAGCTGGAGAGAAGACTCTCTTCATGGTGTACCAGAAGGAGCACAAGATCCAAGGACGAGAAGAGCTATCGAGCTGGAGAGAAGTTTCTGTTCATGGTGTAACAGGTGGAGCACAAGGTCCAAGGACGAGAAGAGCTAACAAGGTGAGGAGAAGCCTTGGTTCATTTTGTATAAGAACTACCATAACATCCAAGGACGAGAAGAGCTAATGATCTAAGGAGAGGCCTCAGTTCATGGTGTATCAGGAGGAGCGCAACATCCAATGACAAGAAGAACTATCGAGCTGGAGAGAAGACTCTGTTCATGGTGTACCAGGAAGAGCAAAAGATCCAAGGACAAGAAGAGCTAACAGGCTGGAGATAAGGCTCTGTTCACGGTGTACCAGGAGGAGCACAAGATCTAAGGACGAGAAAAGCTAATAATTTGAGGAGAAGCCTTGGTTCATTTTGTAACAGAAGGAGCATAACATCCAAGGAAGAGAAGCGCTAATGAACTAAGGAGAGGCCTCAGTTCATGGTGTACAAGGAGGAGCGCAAAATCCAAGTACGAGAAGAGATAGCAAGCTAAGAAGAAGCCTCTGTTCATGGTGCATCAGGAGGAGAGCAACATCAAAGGAAAAGAAGAACTAACAAGCTGGAGAGAAGACTCTGTTCATGGTGTACCAGGAGTAGCACAAGACCCATGGACGAGAAGAGCTAACGAGCTGGATAGAAGCCTCTGTTCGTGGTGTACCAGGAGGATCACAAGATCCAAGGACGAGAAGAGCTAACGAGATGAGGATAAGCCTCTCTTCATGCTGCATCAGGAGGAGCGCAACATCTAATGACAAGAAGACCTAACGATCTGAGTGGAAGCCTCGGTTCATTTTGTACCAGAAGGAGCATAACATCCTAGGACAAGAAGAACTAATGATCCAAGGAGGAGCCTCAGTTCATGGTGTATCAGGAGGAGCACATGATCCAAGGACGAGAAGAGCTAACGAGCTGAGGAGAAGACTCTCTTCATGGTGCATCAGGAGGAGCACATCATCCAAGGATGAGAAGAGCTTAGGAGGAGAAGCCTCTGTTCATTTTTTACCAGAAGGATAATAACATCCAAGGACAAGAAGAGCTAATGATCTAAGGAGACGCCTCAGTTCATGGTTTATCATGAGGAGCACAACATCCAAGGACAAGAAGTACTAACGAGCTGGAGAGAAGATTCTCTTCATGGTGTACCATGAGGAGCACAATATCCAAGGACGAGAAGAGTTAACGAGCTGGAGAGAAGTCTCTGTTCATGGTGTACCAGGAGGAGCAAAAGATCCAAGGACAAGAAGACCTAAGGAGCTGAGGATAACTCTCTCTTCATTGTGCATCAGGAGAAGCGCAACATCCAAGGACGAGAAGAGCTAAGGAGGAGAAGTCTCGGTTCATTTTGTACCAGAAGGAGAATAACATCCAAGGACGAGAAGAGCTAATGATCTAAGGAGAGGCCTCAGTTCATGGTGTATCAGGAGGAGCACAACATCCAAGGACGAGAAGAGCTAACGAGCTGAGGAGAAGCCTCTGTTCATGGTGTATTAGAAGGAGCACAACATCCAAGGACGAGAAGAGCTAACAAGCTGAGGAGAAGACTCTCTTCATGGTGCATTAGGAGGAGCGCAACATCCAAGGACGAGAAGAGCTAAGGGAGAGAAAACTCTGTTCATGGTGTACCAGGAGTAGTGCAATATCCAAGGACAAGAAGAGCTAACGAGCTGAGGAGAAGCCTCGGTTCATTTTGTACGAGAAGGAGCATAACATCCAAGGATGAAAAGAGCTAATGTTCTAAGGAGAGGCCTGAGTTCATGCTGTCCCAGGAGGAGGGCAACATCCAAGTACGAGAAGAGCCTGCAAGCTGAGAAGAAGCCTCTGTTCATGGTGTATCAGCAGGAGGGCAACATCCAAGGACAAGAAGAATTAACATGCTGGATAGAAGACTCTGTTCATGGTGTATTAGGAGGAGCACAAGATCCAAGGACGAGAAGAGCTAACAAGCTGAGGAGAAGACTCTCTTCATGGTGCATTAGGAGGAGCGCAACATCCAAGGACGAGAAGAGCTAAGGGGGAGAAGCCTCAGTTCATTTTGTACCAGAAGGAGAATAACATCCAAGGACGAGAAGAGTTAATGATCTAAGGAGAGGCCTCAGTTCATGGTGTATCAGGAGGAGCACAACATCCAAGGACGAGAAGAGCTAACGAACTGAAATGAATCCTCTGTTTATGGTGTATCAGGTGGAGCGCAACATCCAAGGACAAGAAGAACTAACGAGCCGGAGAGAAGACTCTCTTCATGGTGTACCAGAAGGAGCACAAGAACTAAGGACGAGAAGAGCTAACAAGCTGGATAGAAGATTCTGTTCATGGTGTACCAGGAGGAGCACAAGATCCAAGGACGAGAAGAGCTAACGAGCTGAGGACAAGCCTTGGTTCATTTTATACCAGAACTAGCATAACATCCAAGGACGATAAGAGCTAATGATCTAAGGAGAGGCCTCATTTCATGGTGTACCAGGAGGAGCGCAACATCCAAGGACGAGAAGAGCTAACGAGCTGAGGAGAAGCCTCTGTTCATGGTGTATCAGGAGGAGCGCAACATCCAAGGAAAAAAAGAACTTTCGAGCTGGAGAGAAGACTCTGTTCATGGTGTACCAGGAGGAGCACAAGATCCAAGGGCGAGAAGAGCTAACAAGCTGGAGAGAAGCCTCTGTTCATGGTGTACCAGGAGGAGCACAAGATCCAAGGACGAGAAAAGCTAACGATCTGAGGAGAAGACTCTGTTCATTTTGTACCAGAAGGAGCATAACATCCAAGGACAAGAAGAGCTAATGATCTAAGGAGAGGCCTCAGTTCATGGTGTACCAGGAGGAGCGCATCTTCTAAGGATGAGAAGATCTAACGAGCTGAGGAGAAACCTCTGTTCATGGTGTATCAGGAGGAGTGTAACATCTAAGGATGAGTAGAACTAATGATCTGGAGAGTTGACTCTGTTCATGGTGTACCAGGAGGAGCACAAGGTCCAAGGACGAGAAGAGCTAACGAGCTGGTGAAAAGCTTCTGTTCATCGTCTACTAGGAGGAGCACAAGATCCAAGGACGAGAAGAGCAAACGAGCTGAGGAGAATCCTCTCTTCATGGTGCATCAGGAGGAGCGCAACATCCAAGGACTAAAAGAGCTAACAATATTTAGGAACAGCCTCGGTTCATTTTGTAACAGAAGGAGAACAACATCCGAGGATAAGAAGAGCTAATGATCTAAGGAGAGGCCTCAGTTCATGGTGTACCAGGAGGAGCACTACATTCAAGGACGAGAAAAGCTAACGTGCTGAGAAGCCTCTGTTCATGGTGTACCAGGAGGATCACAAGATCCAAGGACAAGAAGAGCTAACGAGCTGAGGAGAAGGCTCGGTTCATGGTGCACCAGGAGGAGCATAATATCCCAGGAAGAGAAGATCTAACGAGCTGCAGAGTAGCCTCTGTTCATGATGTACCAGGAGGAGCACAAGATCCAAGGACAAGAAGAGCTTACGAGCTGAGGAGAAGCCTCTCTGCATGGTGCATCAGGAGTAGAGCAACATCCAATTACGAGAAGAGCTAACAATCTGAGGAGAAACCTTGGTAATTTTGTACCAGAAGGAGCATAACATACAAGGACGAGAAGAGCTAATGATCTAAGGAGAGGCCTCAGTTCATGGTGTACCAGGAGGAGCGCATCTTCTAAGGACGAGAAGATCTAACGAGCTGAGAAGAAACCTCTGTTCATGGTCTATCAGGAAGAGTGCAACATCCAAGGACGAGAAAAACTAACGAGCTGGAGAGTAGACTCTGTACATGGTGGACCAGGAGGAGCACAAGATCCAAGGACGAGAAGAGCTAACGAGCTGGAGAAAAGCTTCTGTTCATGGTCAACTAGGAGGAGCACAAGATCCAAGGACGAGAATAGCTAATTTGCTGAGGAGGTGCCTCTCTTCATGGTGCATCAGGAGGAGCGCAACATCCAAGGACTAGAAGAGCTAACAATCTTAGGAGCAGCCTCGGTTCATTTTGTACCAGAAGGAGAACAACATCCAAGGATGAGAAGAGCTAATGATCTAAGGAGAGGCCTCAGTTCATGGTGTACCAGGAGGAGCCCAACATTCAAGGACGAGAAAATCCAACGTGCTGAGAAGCCTCTGTTCATGGTGTATCAGGAGGAGAGCAACATCCAAGGAAAAGAAGAACTAACAAGCTGGAGAGAAGACTCTGTTCATGGTGTATTAGAAGGAGCACAACATCCAAGGACGAGAAGTACTAACGAGCTGGAGAGAAAACTCTGTTCATGGTGTACCAGGAGGAGTGCAATATCCAAGGACAAGAAGAGCTAACGATCTGAGGAGAAGCCTCGGTTCATTTTGTACCAGAAGGAGAATAACATCCAAGGACGAGAAGAGCTAATGATCTAAGGAGAGGCCTCAGTTCATGGTGTCCCAGGAGGAGGGCAACATCCAAGTACGAGAAGAGCCTGCAAGCTGAGAAGAAGCCTCTGTTCATGGTGTATCAGCAGGAGGGCAACATCCAAGGACAAGAAGAATTAACATACTGGATAGAAGACTCTGTTCATGGTGTATTAGGAGGAGCACAAGATCCAAGGACGAGAAGAGCTAACAAGCTGAGGAGAAGACTCTCTTCATGGTGCATTAGGAGGAGCGCAACATCCAAGGACGAGAAGAGCTAAGGGGGAGAAGCCTCGGTTCATTTTGTACCAGAAGGAGAATAACATCCAAGGACGAGAAGAGTTAATGATCTAAGGAGAGGCCTCAGTTCATGGTGTATCAGGAGGAGCACAACATCCAAGGACGAGAAGAGCTAACGAGCTGAAATGAATCCTCTGTTTATGGTGTATCAGGTGGAGCGCAACATCCAAGGACAAGAAGAGCTAACGAGCCGGAGAGAAGACTCTCTTCATGGTGTACCAGAAGGAGCACAAGAACCAAGGACGAGAAGAGCTAACAAGCTGGATAGAAGATTCTGTTCATGGTGTACCAGGAGGAGCACAAGATCCAAGGACGAGAAGAGCTAACGAGCTGAGGACAAGCCTTGGTTCATTTTATACCAGAACTAGCATAACATCCAAGGACGATAAGAGCTAATGATCTAAGGAGAGGCCTCATTTCATGGTGTACCAGGAGGAGCGCAACATCCAAGGACGAGAAGATCTAACGAGCTGATGAGAAGCCTCTGTTCATGGTGCATCAGGAGGAGCGCAACATCCAAGGAAAAGAAGAACTATCGAGCTGGAGAGAAGACTCTGTTCATGGTGTACCAGGAGGAGCACAAGATCCAAGTACGAGAAGAGCTAACAAGCTGGAGAGAATCCTCTGTTCATGGTGTACCAGGAGGAGCACAAGCTCCAAGGACGAGAAAAGCTAACGATCTGAGGAGAAGCCTCGGTTCATTTTGTACCAGAAGGAGCAAAACATCCAAGGACGAGAAGAGCTAATTATCTAAATAGAGGCCTCAGTTCATGGAGTACAAGGAGGAGTGCAACATCCAAGTACGAGAAGAAATAGCAAGCTGAGGAGAAGCCTCTGTTCATGATGTACCAGGAGGAGCACAAGATCCAAGGACGAGAAGAGCTAACGAGCTGGACAAAAGCTTCTGTTCATGGTCTACTAGGAGGAGCACAAGATCCAAGGACGAGAAGAGCTAATGAGCTGAGGAGGAACCTCTCTTCATGGCTCATCAGGAGGAGCGCAACATCCAAGGACTAGAAGAGCTAACAATCTTAGGAGCAGCCTCGGTTCATTTTGTACCAGAAGGAGAACAACATCCAAGGATGAGAAGAGCTAATGATTTAAGGAGAGGCCTCAGTTCATGGTGTACCAGGAGGAGCACAACATTCAAGGACGAGAAAATCCAACGTGCTGAGAAGCCTCTGTTCATGGTGTATCAGGAGGAGAGCAACATCCAAGGAAAAGATGAACTAACAAGCTGGAGAGAAGACTCTGTTCATGGTGTACCAGGAGTAGCACAAGATCCATGGACGAGAAGAGCTAATGAGCTGGAGAGAAGCCTCTGTTCATGGTGTACCAGGAGGATCACAAGATCCAAGGACGGGAAGAGCTAACGAGCTGAGGATAAGCCTCTCTTCATGGTGCATCAGGAAGAGCGCAACATCCAATGACAAGAAGACCTAAATATCTGAGGAGAAGCCTCAATTCATTTTGTACCAGAAGGAGGATAACATCCTAGGACAAGAAGAGCTAATGATCTAAGGAGAAGCCTCAGTTCATGATGTATCAGGAGGAGCACATGATCCAAGGACGAGAAGAGCTAACGAGATGAGGAGAAGACTCTCTTCATGGTGCATTAGGAGGAGCACAACATCCAAGGATGAGAAGACTTTAGGAGGAGAAGCCTCGGTTCATTTTGTACCAGAAGGAGAATAACATCCAAGTACGAGAATAGCTAATGATCTAAGGAGAGGCCTCAGTTCATGGTGTATCAGGAGGAGCACAACATACAAGGACGAGAAGAGCTAACGAGCTGAGGAGAAGATTCTGTTCATGGTGTATCAGGAGAGCGCTACATCCAAGGACAAGAAGTACTAACGAGCTGGAGAGAAGACTCTCTTCATGGTGTACCATGAGGAGCACAAGATCCAAGGACGAGAAGGGTTAAGGAGCTGGAGAGAAGTCTCTGTTCATGGTGTACCAGGAGGAGCAAAAGATCCAAGGACGAGAAGAGCTAAGGAGCTGAGGATAAGTCTCTCTTCATTGTGCATCAGGAGAAGCACAACATCCAAGGACGAGAAGAGCTAAGGAGGAGAAGCCTCGGTTCATTTTGTACCAGAAGGAGAATAACATCTAAGGACGAGAAGAGCTAATGATCTAAGGAGAGGCCTCAGTTCATGGTGTATCAGGAGGAGCACGACATCCAAGGACGAGAAGAGCTAACGAGCTGAAATGAAGCCTCTGTTTATGATGTATCAGGAAGAGCGCAACATCCAAGGACAAGAAGAACTAACGAGCTGGAGAGAAGACTCTCTTCATGGTGTACCAGAAGGAAAACAAGAACCAAGGACGATAAGAGCTAACGAGCTGGAGAGAAGATTCTGTTCATGGTGTACCAGGAGGAGCACAAGATCCAAGGACGAGAAGAGCTAACGAGCTAAGGAGAAGCCTTGGTTCATTTTGTACCAGAACTATCATAACATCCAAGGACGATAAGAGCTAATGATCTAAGGAGAGGCCTCAGTTCATGGTGCACCAGGAGGAGCGCAACATCCAAGGACAAGAAGATCTAACGAGCTGATGAGAAGCCTCTGTTCATGGTGCATCAGGAGGAGCGCAACATCCAAGGAAAAGAAGAACTATCGAGCTGGAGAGAAGACTCTGTTCATGGTGTACCAGGAGGAGCACAAGATCCAAGTACGAGAAGAGATAACAAGCTGGAGAGAATCCTCTGTTCATGGTGTACCAGGAGGAGCACAAGCTCCAAGGACGAGAAAAGCTAACGATCTGAGGAGAAGCCTCGGTTCATTTTGTACCAGAAGGAGCAAAACATCCAAGGACGAGAAGAGCTAATTATCTAAATAGAGGCCTCAGTTCATGGAGTAAAAGGAGGAGTGCAACATCCAAGTACGAGAAGAAATAGCAAGCTGAGGAGAAGCCTCTGTTCATGATGTACCAGGAGGAGCACAAGATCCAAGGACGAGAAGAGCTAACGAGCTGGACAAAAGCTTCTGTTCATGGTCTACTAGGAGGAGCACAAGATCCAAGGACGAGAAGAGCTAATGAGCTGAGGAGGAACCTCTCTTCATGGCTCATCAGGAGGAGCGCAACATCCATGGACTAGAAGAGCTAACAATCTTAGGAGCAGCCTCGGTTCATTTTGTACCAGAAGGAGAACAACATCCAAGGATGAGAAGAGCTAATGATCTAAGGAGAGGCCTCAGTTCATGGTGTACCAGGAGGAGCACAACATTCAAGGACGAGAAAATCCAACGTGCTGAGAAGCCTCTGTTCATGGTGTATCAGGAGGAGAGCAACATCCAAGGAAAAGATGATCTAACAAGCTGGAGAGAAGACTCTGTTCATGGTGTACCAGGAGTAGCACAAGATCCATGGACGAGAAGAGCTAATGAGCTGGAGAGAAGCCTCTGTTCATGGTGTACCAGGAGGATCACAAGATCCAAGGACGGGAAGAGCTAACGAGCTGAGGATAAGCCTCTCTTCATGGTGCATCAGGAAGAGCGCAACATCCAATGACAAGAAGACCTAAATATCTGAGGAGAAGCCTCAATTCATTTTGTACCAGAAGGAGGATAACATCCTAGGACAAGAAGAGCTAACGATCTAAGGAGAAGCCTCAGTTCATGATGTATCAGGAGGAGCACATGATCCAAGGACGAGAAGAGCTAACAAGATGAGGAGAAGACTCTCTTCATGGTGCATTAGGAGGAGCACAACATCCAAGGATGAGAAGACTTTAGGAGGAGAAGCCTCGGTTCATTTTGTACCAGAAGGAGAATAACATCCAAGTACGAGAATAGCTAATGATCTAAGGAGAGGCCTCAGTTCATGGTGTATCAGGAGGAGCACAACATACAAGGACGAGAAGAGCTAACGAGCTGAGGAGAAGATTCTGTTCATGGTGTATCAGGAGAGCGCTACATCCAAGGACAAGAAGTACTAACGAGCTGGAGAGAAGACTCTCTTCATGGTGTACCATGAGGAGCACAAGATCCAAGGACGAGAAGGGTTAAGGAGCTGGAGAGAAGTCTCTGTTCATGGTGTACCAGGAGGAGCAAAAGATCCAAGGACGAGAAGAGCTAAGGAGCTGAGGATAAGTCTCTCTTCATTGTGCATCAGGAGAAGCACAACATCCAAGGACGAGAAGAGCTAAGGAGGAGAAGCCTCGGTTCATTGTGTACCAGAAGGAGAATAACATCTAAGGACGAGAAGAGCTAATGATCTAAGGAGAGGCCTCAGTTCATGGTGTATCAGGCGGAGCACAACATCCAAGGACGAGACGAGCTAACGAGCTGAGGAGAAGCCTCTGTTCATGGTGTATTAGAAGGAGCACAACATCCAAGGATGAGAAGTACTAACGAGCTGGAGATAAAACTCTGTTCATGGTGTACCAGGAGGAGCAAAAGATGCAAGGACGAGAAGAGCTAAGGAGCCAAGGATAAGTCTCTCTTCATTGTGCATCAGGAGAAGCGCAACATCCAAGGACGAGAAGAGATAAGGAGGAGAAGCCTCGGTTCATTTTGTACCAGAAGGAGAATAACTTCCAAGGACGAGAAGAGTTAATGATCTAAGGAGAGGCCTCAGTTCATGGTGTATCAGGAGGAGCACGACATCCAAGGACGAGAAGAGCTAACGAGCTGAAATGAAGCCTCTGTTTATGATGTATCAGGAAGAGCGCAACATCCAAGGACAAGAAGAACTAACGAGCTGGAGAGAAGACTCTCTTCATGGTGTACCAGAAGGAAAACAAGAACCAAGGACGATAAGAGCTAACGAGCTGGAGAGAATCCTCTGTTCATGGTGTACCAGGAGGAGCACAAGCTCCAAGGACGAGAAAAGCTAACGATCTGAGGAGAAGCCTCGGTTCATTTTGTACCAGAAGGAGCAAAACATCCAAGGACGAGAAGAGCTAATTATCTAAATAGAGGCCTCAGTTCATGGAGTACAAGGAGGAGTGCAACATCCAAGTACGAGAAGAAATAGCAAGCTGAGGAGAAGCCTCTGTTCATGATGTACCAGGAGGAGCACAAGATCCAAGGACGAGAAGAGCTAACGAGCTGGACAAAAGCTTCTGTTCATGGTCTACTAGGAGGAGCACAAGATCCAAGGACGAGAAGAGCTAATGAGCTGAGGAGGAACCTCTCTTCATGGCTCATCAGGAGGAGCGCAACATCCAAGGACTAGAAGAGCTAACAATCTTAGGAGCAGCCTCGGTTCATTTTGTACCAGAAGGAGAACAACATCCAAGGATGAGAAGAGCTAATGATCTAAGGAGAGGCCTCAGTTCATGGTGTACCAGGAGGAGCACAACATTCAAGGACGAGAAAATCCAACGTGCTGAGAAGCCTCTGTTCATGGTGTATCAGGAGGAGAGCAACATCCAAGGAAAAGATGAACTAACAAGCTGGAGAGAAGACTCTGTTCATGGTGTACCAGGAGTAGCACAAGATCCATGGACGAGAAGAGCTAATGAGCTGGAGAGAAGCCTCTGTTCATGGTGTACCAGGAGGATCACAAGATCCAAGGACGGGAAGAGCTAACGAGCTGAGGATAAGCCTCTCTTCATGGTGCATCAGGAAGAGCGCAACATCCAATGACAAGAAGACCTAAATATCTGAGGAGAAGCCTCAATTCATTTTGTACCAGAAGGAGGATAACATCCTAGGACAAGAAGAGCTAATGATCTAAGGAGAAGCCTCAGTTCATGATGTATCAGGAGGTGCACATGATCCAAGGACGAGAAGAGCTAACGAGATGAGGAGAAGACTCTCTTCATGGTGCATTAGGAGGAGCACAACATCCAAGGATGAGAAGACTTTAGGAGGAGAAGCCTCGGTTCATTTTGTACCAGAAGGAGAATAACATCCAAGTACGAGAATAGCTAATGATCTAAGGAGAGGCCTCAGTTCATGGTGTATCAGGAGGAGCACAACATACAAGGACGAGAAGAGCTAACGAGCTGAGGAGAAGATTCTGTTCATGGTGTATCAGGAGAGCGCTACATCCAAGGACAAGAAGTACTAACGAGCTGGAGAGAAGACTCTCTTCATGGTGTACCATGAGGAGCACAAGATCCAAGGACGAGAAGGGTTAAGGAGCTGGAGAGAAGTCTCTGTTCATGGTGTACCAGGAGGAGCAAAAGATCCAAGGACGAGAAGAGCTAAGGAGCTGAGGATAAGTCTCTCTTCATTGTGCATCAGGAGAAGCACAACATCCAAGGACGAGAAGAGCTAAGGAGGAGAAGCCTCGGTTCATTTTGTACCAGAAGGAGAATAACATCTAAGGACGAGAAGAGCTAATGATCTAAGGAGAGGCCTCAGTTCATGGTGTATCAGGCGGAGCACAACATCCAAGGACGAGACGAGCTAACGAGCTGAGGAGAAGCCTCTGTTCATGGTGTATTAGAAGGAGCACAACATCCAAGGATGAGAAGTACTAACGAGCTGGAGATAAAACTCTGTTCATGGTGTACCAGGAGGAGCAAAAGATGCAAGGACGAGAAGAGCTAGGGAGCCAAGGATAAGTCTCTCTTCATTGTGCATCAGGAGAAGCGCAACATCCAAGGACGAGAAGAGATAAGGAGGAGAAGCCTCGGTTCATTTTGTACCAGAAGGAGAATAACATCCAAGGACGAGAAGATCTAATGATCTAAGAAGAGGCCTCAGTTCATGGTGTATCAGGAGGAGCACAACATCCAAGGACAAGAAGAGCTAACGAGCTGGAGAGAAAACTCTGTTCATGGTGTACCAGGAGGAGTGCAATATCCAAGGACAAGAAGAGCTAACGATCTGAGGAGAAGCCTCGGTTCATTTTGTACGAGAAGGAGCATAACATCCAAGGATGAAAAGAGCTAATGTTCTAAGGAGAGGCCTCAGTTCATGGTGTTCCAGGAGGAGGGCAACATCCAAGTACGAGAAGAGCCTGCAAGCTGAGAAGAAGCCTCTGTTCATGGTGTATCAGCAGGAGGCCAACATCCAAGGACAAGAAGAATTAACAAGCTGAGGAGAAGACAATCTTCATGGTGCATTAGGAGGAGCGCAACATCCAAGGACGAGAAGAGCTAAGGGGGAGAAGCCTCGGTTCATTTTGTACCAGAAGGAGAATAACTTCCAAGGACGAGAAGAGTTAATGATCTAAGGAGAGGCCTCAGTTCATGGTGTATCAGGAGGAGCACAACATCCAAGGACGAGAAGAGCTAACGAGCTGAAATGAATCCTCTGTTTATGGTGTATCAGGTGGAGCGCAACATCCAAGGACAAGAAGAACTAACGAGCCGGAGAGAAGACTCTCTTCATGGTGTACCAGAAGGAGCACAAGAACCAATGACGAGAAGAGCTAACAAGCTGGATAGAAGATTCTGTTCATGGTGTACCAGGAGGAGCACAGGATCCAAGGACGAGAAGAGCTAACGAGCTGAGGACAAGCCTTGGTTCATTTTATACCAGAACTAGCATAACATCCAAGGACGATAAGAGCTAATGATCTAAGGAGAGGCCTCATTTCATGGTGTACCAGGAGGAGCGCAACATCCAAGGACGAGAAGAGCTAACGAGCTGAGGAGAAGCCTCTGTTCATGGTGCATCAGGAGGAGCGCAACATCCAAGGAAAAGAAGAACTATCGAGCTGGAGAGAAGACTCTGTTCATGGTGTACCAGGAGGATCACAAGATCCAAGGACGAGAAGAGCTAACGAGCTGAGGATAAACCTCTCTTCATGGTGCATCAGGAAGAGCGCAACATCCAATGACAAGAAGAGCTAACGATCTGAGGAGATGCCTCGATTCATTTTGTACCAGAAGGAGGATAACATCCTAGGACAAGAAGAGCTAATGAACTAAGGAGAAGCCTCTGTTCATGGTGTACCAGGAGGAGCACAAGATCCATGGACGAGAAGAGCTAACGAGATGAGGAGAAGACTCTCTTCATGGTGCATCAGGAGGAGCACAACATCCAAGGATGAGAAGACTTTAGGAGGAGAAGCCTCGGTTCATTTTGTACCAGAAGGAGAATAACATCCAAGTACGAGAATAGCTAATGATCTAAGGAGAGGCCTTAGTTCATGGTGTATCAGGAGGAGCACAACATACAAGGACGAGAAGAGCTAACGAGCTGAGGAGAAGATTCTGTTCATGGTTGTTGGAAGGCGGACCTTGGGGAGTCGGAGAGACCACCCAGAGGGGCCCCCACACTGTACGAAGTAGCCGAGCGCTGCTGAGAAGCCTCCGGGGAGATGCTTCTCCTATCTTGTACTAGCACAGTAACACCACCACACCGGACTCAAGGATGTTGTCTCAAGACGAGCAATTCTTTATCAGCACTTAAAGGTTACGAGATCAATATTTACACAAAAGGGATCAAGGGATCCACAAAGTCTCAGTGTCTCTTTAAAAGGGAAGGGGTAGCGGGACAGTCTTTGGCCGGGGCTTGGTACGAGGGTACCTGGGGCACAGTTCTTATTCTCAAGCTGGAGGACCTCCGGGTCTCGGAGGGGTCGAGCCGCGATGGCGTCAGCAGGGCTCTGGCGTTCAGTTCGTGGAGAGCCGCGACCAGGTCAGCGGGACTCTCAAGATGGTTTCTGCTCAGCTCGAGCCGCGACGTCGTCAGCAGGGCTCCGAGGGAGGTTTCAGCGAGGTTGGGCCGTGACAGCGTCAGCAGGGCCCCGATGTTCCGGGGGGCTTCAAGGTTTCAGCAAGAAGGAGCCGCGACGCAGTCTGCAGGGCTCGTGGTGGTTTCAAGCAAGAGTTCTTCTCCGTAGGCTCGTCCGCGATTCGATCAGCAGGACTCTCGACTCCGGGATACAACTGCCGGTCTGTTGCGGGGTCGCCCCAGATATAGGCCTGGGGCCCTTTGATGTCCGGACCCTTGTGCCCGGGGGGCGGAGAGGCCGGGTTGGGAGCGGCCAGACGCCCAGCAGGAGAGGCGCCCGGCCCAGGAGAGATGGGGGCCGATCGCACCTCAGTGTGGGGGGACGGTTGGGGGTCCCATCGATACCGCCCTCCGCCAGGGCGATGAAGTGTTCTCGTGATCCCCCCTGGCCAGTTCTTGGTGCCTCAATGTCTGGGCCTTGCTGGGGCCGAGGCCGGGTTGAGCGGGGTCAGGCGGGCTAGTGTGCAGGGTCACATGGCAGGCAACAAAATGGTGGGGCCCCGAGGTGTATGTGACCTCGTGCGGCTCGAACGGGTAGCCCGTGGAGGCCAGGGCAGGGAACGGGCCCAACCCCAGGGAAGTCAGGACCACGCCACGAGGCCGGGTCCAACAGGCGTCCCCCCCAGCCGAAGGCAGGGAGCGTCACCCATCTCCTTGGGGATTCTCCTCGTCAAGGCGGAAGAAGCGGGATAGGCCGTCAGCGTTGGCGTGGTCATTGCCGGGCCGGTGCTCAACAGAAAAGTCCATCCCTTGCAGGGCAATGGACCACCGCAGCAGCTTGGGATTCTCGCCTCTCATTTGCATTAACCACCGCAAGGGCCGGTGGTCGGTCTGGACCCGAAAGTGGGTACCGAAGAGATAGGGCCGGAGCTTCTTAAGGGCCCACACTACTGCGAAGGCTTCGCGCTCGATGGTGCTCCATCGTTGTTCCCGGGGCAGCAGCCGTCGGCTGATGAAGGCCACTGGTCGGTCGAGTCCCGTCTCGTCAACCTGAGACAGGACGGCCCCGATCCCATATTCGGAGGCGTCTGTCTGCACGATAAACTCTTTACTGTAGTCGGGGGCCTGGAGCACAGGGGCAGTGCACATCGCTGCCTTGAGAGTCTCGAAAGCTGATTGGCAGCGGGGAGTCCAGTGCACTTTCTTGGGCTGTTTCTTTGAGGTGAGCTCCGTGAGAGGTCCAACAATGCTTCCATAGTCCCGGATGAACCGCCGGTAGTATCCGGTGAGGCTCAGGAAGGCCCGTACAGCGGTCTGAGTAGTGGGGGGTTCCCATGCCTGGATGGCATCAATTTTTGGCTGGAGGGGGGCCACCTGACCGCTTCCCACCTGATGGCCCAGGTAGGTCACCGATCCTTGGCCGATCTGGCATTTGCTGGCCTTGATCGTGAGCCCGGCCCTTTGGAGGGCGGCCAGGACTGCTTTGAGGTGAACCAGGTGCTCCGCCCAGTGGTTGCTGTACACGGCAATGTCATTAAATAGGCCGCGCTGAAGGCCTCGAGCCCGGCCAGAACCTTGTTTACGAGCCTCTGAAAGGTGGCCGGGGCGTTCTTCATGCCGAAGGGCATCACCTGAAAGTGGTAATGCCCATCAGGGGTAGAAAAGGCGGATCTTTCTCGGGCGCCAGGGGTGAGCTGGATCTGCCAGTACCCGGCGGTGAGGTCCAGCGTGCTCAGGTAGTGGGCGGACCCCAAGCGGTCGATGAGTTCGTCGGCCCGGGGTATAGGATGGGCGTCCGTCTTGGTCACAGCATTCAGGGCTCGGTAGTCTACACAAAATCATAACTCCGGGGGATGGCCTGGTGCTGCGGCCTTCGGTACCAGGACGACAGGGCTGGCCCATGGGCTGTCGGAGGGCTCGATGACCCCGAGGGCCAACATCTTTGCTACTTCGGCCGGGATGCATGCCCGTACTCGGTCGGGTACCCTGTAGGCTCGGTGTCGCACGGGGGGACTGTCCCCGGTGTCGACGTCGTGGACGCACCAGTGGGTCACCCCCGGGGTGAGGGAGAAGAGGGCTGCGTAGTCCTGCAGCAGTTGTTGACAGTCGTTACGCTGTTCCGGGGCCAGGGAGGAGGCGAGTTGGACACCCTCGATGGATCCGTCGTGGACGTCGTTCTGCAAGAGGTCGGGTAGGGGCTCGGAGTCGTCCTCGCCCCCCTCGTCGGTCGCCAGCAGTAGGCTCAGTTCGGTCCGGGCAAAGTGGGGTTTGAGCCGGTTAGCGTGTAGAACCCGGAGGGGGTTCCGGGGGGACTCTAGGTCGACTAGGTAGGTGACGGGGCTCTTCTTCTCCACCACCTTGAAGGGCCCGGTCCACTTGTCCTGGAGGGCGCAGGGCTCAACAGGGGCCATGACCCAGACTCGCTGGCCTGGCTCGAACTCGATTGTAGAGGTGTTCCGATCGTACCACCGCTTCATGTCCTCCTGGCTGGCCTCGAGGTTGGCTTCGGCCATGGCCCGGAACTTGCGGGTCTGGTTTCGTAGGGTCAGGAGGTATCGGTAGACGTCAGGAGGGGCGCCTTGGAGCTTCGTCTCTCAGCCCTCCTTGACCAGGCTGAGGGGTCCGCGGACCGGAGGCCCATACAACAGTTCAAACGGGCTGAACCCCAGGGACTTCTGCGGGACCTCCCGATAGGCGAACAGGAGGCATGGCAGTAGGACATCCCACCTCCGCCGGAGGGGCTCTTCCAGGCCCTGAATCATCCCCTTTAGGGTTCTGTTAAAGCGCTCGACCAGTCCGTTCCCCTGAGGGTGATAGGGGGTGGTGAATTTGTACGTGACCCCGCACTGCTGCCACAGGGACCGCATGTACCTGGAGATGAAGTTTGTGCCCCGGTCGCTCACCACTTCGCGGGGAAATCGCACTCTTGAGAAGATTCCCATTAAGGCCCGGCCCACCACGGGGGCCGTGACAGTTCTCAGCGGGACAGCCTCCGGGTACCTGGTGGCGTGGTCCACGAGGACCAGGATGAAGCGGTGGCCCAGGGCGGTCCGGGGGTCCAGGGGCCCCACAATGTCGATCCCGACCCGTTCGAACGGGGTGCTGACGGCTGGAAAGGGCTGGAGGGGGGCCTTGACCCGACCCCCTGTCGTCCCGCTGGCTTGGCAGGTCTGGCAGGACCGGCAGTGGTTGTCCACATCTCTCCGCATCCGGGGCCAGTAGAAGAGGGTCACCAGACGGCTGTAAGTTTTGTCCTGCCCTAGGTGTCCGGCGAGGGGCACGTCATGTGCCAGGTTGAGAAGGAACTCTCGGAAGCGGAGGGGGACCACCAACACACGGCTGGCCCCGAGCTCTGCCACTTTCTGTTCACTGTACAATAGGCCCTCGGCCCAGTAGACCCAGTGGGTGCCGGTCTTGTCACCGTTGGCTTGTGCGGACACCTGTTGTCGGACCCCTTCGAGAGAGGGACAGGACTGCTGTTCTTGTTGGAACTGCTCTCGGGTGGGGCCCCCTTCGTGGCGCCATTGTGCAAGTTCTGGGAGGACGCCGAGGGAAGCGATCTCTTCAGGGGAGGGTTCCGTAGGTCCCGGGTCGGTGTCCGCCTCCCCCTCGCTGCAGGCGGGGGGTGGTGCGAGCCCCGCGGGCTGGGCGGAACCGGAGGCCAGAGACGAGCGGGGGCCTGGGCGGCCATGGACCGGGTGACGGCGCAGGCCCATTCCGATAGTCCCAGCATTCGGAGGTGCTCTCGTCGCTCCACTTGAGCCCAGGGGGAACTCTCTAGGTCGTTCCCCAGGAGGCAGTCCACTGGTGCGTCATCGCGGACAGTCACTTGTAGTAGGCCCGTCACCCCTCCCCACTCGAAGGGGACCAGGGCCATCTGGCACAGGCTTTCGCTGTTGTCGGCCGTCCGGACGGGGCACAGCACATTGGGTAGGATTTGTTCGGGGGCTACCAGGTGGCAGCGGACAGCGGTGACACTGGCGCCGGTGTCGCGAAGGGCTTCGGCACGTCGTCCATTGATGGTGACCTGCTGCTGGTATTTCTGGGTGTTGCTTGGGATGGGTGTGCGGGGCACCATTTCTCGGCTGCCCAGGCAGACCAGGGACATGGCCGCCGGCTCCCACTCGGTGGTTCCTCGGTCGAGGGGTTCTTCCTCTTCCTCTCCTTCCCCCAGGGAGGCGGCCGCCAGCTGTCGGGGCTGGGGCCCGCCGGCCCCGCTTCTTCGGTTCAGGGGGCAGACCGGATCGCTGGCATAGTGTCCGGTTTGTTGACAGCCGTAGCAGGTTACTGGGGGCCGTGGTCCGGTTCTGGCTGGGGTCGCCCCTCTTCGGGCTAGGTTCGGGGAGAGGTGTTGCTGAGGCGGCCCTCGAGGTGGGCTCCGGGGGGCCCCGGCGGGGGGGTCCCGGTTCCGGTTCGGCCCTCCCCCTCCACCGCGTTGGCGGGGAGGTCCGGTGGGGTTCCTCTGGTACTCCCCCATCGAGTTCCGGGGGACTCGGGTGTTGACCCATCGATCAGCCTCGACGGCGAGTTTTCGGGGGTCGGTCATCTTGCTGTCGAGGAGGTGTTGCCTTAGCTCCACGAAGCAGTTTTTGGAGAGATGTTCCCAAATAATGAGGTCGACCAGCTGCCCGTAGGTGGTGACCTTGCTACCCTTGATCCACCCTTCTAGGGCCCGGCTGAAAAAGTCCACATATTCTACCCAGGTGGTACCAGGGATCTTCTTGCAGTCTCTGAACCGCTGGCGGTACATTTCCGCGGTTAGCCCGTAGCGGGTGAGCAGGGCCTCCTTCATGTGGTCGTAGGAGGTCATCACCTCTTCTGGCAGCTGGAGCAGTGTGTCTCGACCCTCACTAAGGAACCGACCCCACAGGCCGGCACCCCAGTCCTTTCGGGGCACCCGATGGGAGGTCATGGCCACCTCGTATGCTTTGAACCATTGTTGGATGTCGTCATTTTTATAGTACTCCTTGACAACATCTTTAGGGATATGTACCTTGGCTTCGGCAGGCGGTAGGGGGTCTCTATTACTGGGGGTGTCGGTCCCCCCTTTCTTTGCCTTGAGCTCGAGCTCTTTGAGACTTCGCTCGTGCTCAAGGGTCAGTCTCTTTTCTTCCAACTCTCGATGCCGTCTCTTCTCTTCTATTTCCTCTTGTAGCCGTAGTTGCTCTAGGGCCAGTTTCTTTTCCGCTAGCTGGAGTTCGCCGTCCAGCCGCAGTCGTGCGAGCTCTAGTTCGTGGTTCCGGACCTTCTCCCGTTCTCGTATCTCCTCTTCAGAGAGGCCGGTTTCCAGGCTGTTTCTTCCTCCGGTTGCCGGAGTCGGTGCGGTTGATGTGGCCACAGTCAAGGGCAGGGGATCTTCGTCCTGGGCGGGGCCTGCCCCGGCCTCTAGCCAGGTCCTCAGGGCTCTCTGCATCTCCTCTTTGGTACCTAGGCCGGTGGTTGCAATGCCCTTGTCCTTGCAGAACTGTTTCAATTCTTTGTGCGTGTATTCCTCCAACCGTTCGGGCTGGAACTCTGTGGTCGCGTTGTTCTCTTGGGTGCTCATGACTTCCGTTTGTCTGGATGGGTAGCTAGTGGGTTACTGGCTTGTACGTACTGCGTTCGGCTCGGATCCCGTCGCTGGCCACCAAATGTTGGAAGGCGGACCTTGGGGAGTCGGAGAGACCACCCAGAGGGGCCCCCACACTGTACGAAGTAGCCGAGCGCTGCTGAGAAGCCTCCGGGGAGATCCTTCTCCTATCTTGTACTAGCACAGTAACACCACCACACCGGACTCAAGGAGGTTGTCTCAAGACGAGCAATTCTTTATCAGCACTTAAAGGTTACGAGATCAATATTTACACAAAAGGGATCAAGGGATCCACAAAGTCTCAGTGTCTCTTTAAAAGGGAAGGGGTAGCGGGACAGTCTTTGGCCGGGGCTTGGTACGAGGGTACCTGGGGCCCAGTTCTTATTCTCAAGCTGGAGGACCTCCGGGTCTCGAAGGGGTCGAGCCGCGACGGCGTCAGCAGGGCTCTGGCGTTCAGTTCGTGGAGAGCCGCGACCAGGTCAGCGGGACTCTCAAGATGGTTTCTGCTCAGCTCGAGCCGCGACGTCGTCAGCAGGGCTCCGAGGGAGGTTTCAGCGAGGTTGGGCTGTGACAGCGTCAGCAGGGCCCCGATTTTCCGGGGGGCTTCAAGGTTTCAGCAAGAAGGAGCCGCGACGCAGTCTGCAGGGCTCGTGGTGGTTTCAAGCAAGAGTTCTTCTCCGTAGGCTCATCCGCGATTCGATCAGCAGGACTCTCGACTCCGGGATACAACTGCCGGTCTGTTGCGGGGTCGCCCCAGATATAGGCCTGGGGCCCTTTGATGTCCGGACCCTTGTGCCCGGGGAGCGGAGAGGCCGAGTTGGGAGCGGCCAGACGCCCAGCAGGAGAGGCGCCCGGCCCAGGAGAGATGGGGGCCGATCGCACCTCAGTGTGGGGGGACGGTTGGGGGTCCCATCGATACCGCCATCCGCCAGGGCGATGAAGTGTTCTCGTGATCCCCCCTGGCCAGTTCTTGGTGCCTCAATGTCTGGGCCTTGCTGGGGCCGAGGCCGGGTTGAGCGGGGTCAGGCGGGCTAGTGTGCAGGGTCACGTGGCAGGCAACAAAATGGTGGGGCCCCCGAGGTGTATGTGACCTCGTGCGGCTCGAACGGGTAGCCCGTGGAGGCCAGGGCAGGGAACGGGCCCAACCCCAGGGAAGTCAGGACCACGCCACGAGGCCGGGTCCAACAATGGTGTATCAGGAGAGCGCTACATCCAAAGACAAAAAGTACTAACGAGCTGGAGAGAAGACTCTCTTCATGGTGTACCATGAGGAGCACAAGATCCAAGGACGAGAAGAGTTAAGGAGCTGGAGAGAAGTCTCTGTTAATGGTGTACCAGGAGGAGCAAAAGATCCAAGGACGAGAAGAGCTAAGGAGCTGAGGATAAGTCTCTCTTCATTGTGCATCAGGAGAAGCGCAACATCCAAGGACGAGAAGAGCTAAGGAGGAGAAGCCTCGGTTCATTTTGTACCAGAAGGAGAATAACATCTAAGGACGAGAAGAGCTAATGATCTAAGGAGAGGCCTCAGTTCATGGTGTATCAGGCGGAGCACAACATCCAAGGACGAGAAGAGCTAACGAGCTGAGGAGAAGCCTCTGTTCATGGTGTATTAGAAGGAGCAGAACATCCAAGGATGAGAAGTACTAACGAGCTGGAGAGAAAACTCTGTTCATGGTGTACCAGGAGGAGTGCAATATCCAAGGACAAGAAGAGCTAACGATCTGAGGAGAAGCCTCGGTTCATTTTGTACGAGAAGGAGCATAACATCCAAGGATGAAAAGAGCTAATGTTCTAAGGAGAGGCCTCAGTTCATGGTGTTCCAGGAGGAGGGCAACATCCAAGTACGAGAAGAGCCTGCAAGCTGAGAAGAAGCCTCTGTTCATGGTGTATCAGCAGGAGCGCAACATCCGAGGACAAGAAGAATTCACAAGCTGGATAGAAGACTCTGTTCATGGTGAATTAGGAGGAGCACAAGATCCAAGGATGAGAAGAGCTAACAAGCTGAGGAGAAGACTCTCTTCATGGTGCATTAGGAGGAGCGCAACATCCATGGACGAGAAGAGCTAAAGGGGAGAAGCCTCGGTTAATTTTGTACCAGAAGGAGAATAACATCCAAGGACGAGAAGAGCTAACGAGCTGTAGAAAAACTTCTGTTCATGGTCAACTAGGAGGAGCACAAGATCCAAGGACGAGAAGAGCTAATGAGCTGAGGAGGAACCTCTCTTCATGGTGCATCAGGAGGAGCGCAACATCCAAGGACTAGAAGAGCTAACAATCTTAGGAGCAGCCTCGGTTCATTTTGTACCAGAAGGAGAACAACATCCAAGGATGAGAAGAGCTAATGATCTAAGGAGAGGCCTCAGTTCATGGTGTACCAGGAGGAGCACAACATTCAAGGACGAGAAAATCCAACGTGCTGAGAAGCCTCTGTTCATGTTGTATCAGGAGGAGAGCAACATCCAAGGAAAAGAAGAACTAACAAACTGGTGTACCAGAAGGAGCGCATCTTCAAAGGCCGAGAAGATCTAACGAGCTGAGGAGAAGCCTCTGTTGATGGTGTATCAGAAGGAGCGCAACATCCAAGGACGAGAAAATCTAACGAGCTGGAGAAAAGCTTCTGTTCATGGTGTACAAGGAGTAGCACAAGATCCAAGGACGAGAAGAGCTAACGAGCTGACGATAAGCCTCTCTTCATGGTGCATCAGGAGGAGCGCAACATCCAATGACAAGAAGACCTAACGATCTGAGGAGAAGCCTCGGTTCATTTTGTACCAGAAGGAGCATAACATCCTAGGACAAGAAGAGCTAATGATCTAAGGAGAAGCCTCAGTTCATGGTGTATAAGGAGGAGCACAAGGTCCAAGGACGAGAAGAGCTAACAAGATGAGGAGAAGACTCTATTCATGGTGCATCAGGAGGAGCACAACATCCAAGGATGAGAAGAGCTAAGGAGGAGAAGCCTCGGTTCATTTTCTACCAGAAGGAGAATAACACTCAAGGACGAGAAGAGCTAATGATCTAAGGAAAGGCCTCAGTTCATGGTGTATCAGGAGGAGCACAACATACAAGGACGAGAAGAGCTAACGTGCTGAGGAGAAGCCTCTGTTCATGGTGTATCGGGAGAGCGCTACATCCAAGGACAAGAAGTACTAACAAGCTGGAGAGAAGACTCTGTTCATGGTGTACCAGGAGGAGCACAAGATTCAAGGACGAGAAGAGGGAACGAGCTGGAGAGAAGTCTCTGTTCATGGTGTACCAGGAGGAGCACAAGATCCAAGGTTGATAAGAGCTAACGAGCTGAGGAGAAGACTTGGTTCATTTTGTACCAGTAGGAGCGCAACATCCAAGTACGAGAAGAGCCTGCAAGCTGAGAAGAAGCCTCTGTTCATGGTGTATCAGGAGGAGCGCAACATCCAAGAAAAAGAAGCACTAACGAGCTGGAGAGAAGACTCTGTTCATGGTGTTCCAGGAGGAGCACAAGATTCAAGGACGAAAAGAGGTAATGAGCTGGAGAGTAGGCTCTGTTCATGGTGTACCAGGAGGAGCGCAACATCCAAGAAAAAGAAGCACTAACGAGCTGGAGAGAAGACTCTGTTCATGGTGTTCCAGGAGGAGCACAAGATACAAGGACGAGAAGAGCTAATGAGCTGGTGAAAAGCTTCTGTTCATGGTGTAGTAGGAGGAGCACAAGATCCAAAGACGAGATGAGCTAACGAGCTGAAGAGAAGCCTCGGTTCATTTTGTTAAAGAAGGAGAACAACATCCAAGGATGAGAAGAGCTAATGATCTAAGGAGAGGCCTCAGTTCATGGTGTACCAGGAGGAGCACAAGATCTAAGGACGAGAAGAGCTAAAGAGCTGGAGAGAACCCTCTGTTCATGGTGTACCAGGAGGAGCACAAGATCCAAGGACAAGAAGGGCTAATGAGCTGAGGATAAGCCTCTCTTCATTGTGCATCAGGAGGAGTGCAACATCCAAGGACAAGAAGAGCTAACATTCTGTGGAGAAGCCTCGCTTTATTGTGTACTAGAAGGAGCATAGCATCCAAGGACGAGAAGCGCTAATGATCTAAGGAGAGGCCTCAGTTCAAAGTGCACCAGGAGGAGCGCAACATCCAAGGACGAGAAGAGGTAACGAGCTGGAGAGAAGTCTCTGTTCATGGTATACCAGGAGGAGAAGAAGAGACAAGGTCGATAAGAGCTAACGAGCTGAGGAGAAGACTTGGTTCATTTTGTACCAGAAGGAGCGCAACATACAATAACGAAAAGAGCCTGCAAGCTGAGAAGAAGCCTCTGTTCATGGTGTATCAGGAGGAGTGCAACATCCAAGGACAAGAAGAACTAACGAGCTGGAGAGAAGACTCTGTTCATGGTGTACCAGGAGGAGCACAAGATCCAAGAACGAGAAGAGCTAATGAGCTGAAGAAAAGCTTCTGTTCATGGAGTACTAGGAGGAGCACAAGATCCAAGGACGAGAAGAGCTAACGAGCTGAGGAGATGCCCCGGTTCATTTTGTAAATGAAGGAGAACAACATCCAAGGATGAGAAGAGCTAATGATCTAAGGAGAGGCTTAAGTTCATGGTGTACCAGGAGGAGCGCAACATCCAAGGACTAGAAGAGTTAACGAGATAGAGAAAAGCCTCTGTACATGGTGTACCAGGAGGAGCACAAGATCCAAAGACGAGAAGAGTTAACGAGCTAGAGGGAAGCCTCTGTTCATGGTGTACCAGGAGGAGCACAAGATCCATGGACGAGAAGAGCAAATGAGCAGAGGATAAGCCTCTCTTCATGGTGCATCAGGAGGAGAGCAACATCCAATGACAAGCAGAGCAAAAGATCTGAGGAGAAGCCTCGGTTCATTTTGTACCAGAAGGAGCGCAACATCCAAGGACGAGAAGAGCTAATGAGCTGAGGAGAAAACTCTCTTCATGGTGTATCAGGAGGATCACAAGATCCAAGGATGAGAAGAGCTAAGGAGCTGAGGAAAATACTCTCTTCATGGTGCATCAGGAGGAGCACAACATCCAAGGATGAGAAGAGCTGAGGAGGAGAAGCTTTGGTTCATGTTGTAGCAGAAGGAGAATAACTTTCAAGGACGAGAAGAGCTAACGAGCTGAGGAGAAGACTCTCCTCATGGTGTATCAGGAGGATCACAAGATCCAAGAATGAGGAGAGCTAACGAGCTGAGGAGAAGCCTCTGTTCATGGTGTATCAGGAGGAGCTCAACATCCAAGGATGAGAAGAACTAACGAACTGGAGAGAAGACTCTGTTCATGGAGTACCAGGAGGAGCACAAAATCCAAGGACGAGAAGAGTTAACGAGCTAGAGAGAAGCCTCTGTTCATGGTGTACCAGGAGGAGCACAAGATCCATGGACGAGAAGAGCAAATGAGCTGAGGATAAGCCTCTTTTCATGGTGCATCAGGAGGAGAGCAACATCCAAGGACAAGAAGAACTAACAAGCTGGAGAGAAGACTCTGTTCATGGTGTACCAGGAGAATCACAAGATTCAAGGACGAGAAGAGGTAACGAGCTGGAGAGTAGACTCTGTTCACGGTGTACCAGGAGGAGCACAAGATCCAAGGACGAGAAGAGCTAACGAGCTCAGGAGAAGCCTTGGTTCATTTTGTACCGTAACTAGCATAACATCCAAGGACGAGAAGAGCTAATGATCTAAGGAGAGGCCTTAGTTCATGGTGTACCAGGAGGAGCGCAACATCTAAGGACGAGAAGAGCTAATGAGCTGAGGATAAGCCTCAGTTCAGATTGTGCCAGAAGGAGAACAACATCCAAGGATGAGAAGAGTAATGATCTAAGGAGAAGCCTCAGTTCATGGTGTACCAGGAGAAGCACAAGATCCAAGGACGAGAAGGGCTAACGAGCTGGAGAGAAGCCTCTGTCCATGGTGAACCAGGAGGAGCACAAGATCCAAGGACGGGAAGAGGTAATGAGCTGAGGATAAGCCTCTCCTCATTGTGCATCAGGAGGAGCGCAATATCCAAGGACATGAAGAGCTAACGATCTGAGGAGAAACCTCGGTTCATTGTGTACCAGAAGGAGCTGGTCCAAAACTTTGCCTTCCTGACGCCGCCACTTCCTGCCAAAATCGACACCGCTGCTTGCACCGTGGTTTGGGGGCACCGCTCGTAAGTTACACGATGCACCGCCCTCATCCCACACAGCAGCCTTGGCTCACCAACGCTGGTGCCATTAACTCCCACTCGTCAGCCGACGACAGCGCTTCAGCAACGACGATGGCGCTGCTTGCTCCCTGACCCGCTAGCACCGTGACGAGCACCTCCTTTATCTTGCACCGTGACCCTGGTCTCACTGACGACGCCACCGAGCCGCTGCTCGCACTGCGACCTGGGGTCACTGCATGCCGCACCGCTGCCCTTCGCACCACAGGACCAGACGCCGGTTGGCGCCAGCGCTCCTGATCCCATCAGAAAGGAGCTCGACCTGCAACGCGAGTGACTTCAAGGACCTCATCGCCCTGCATCTCTGAAAGGTACTGTTTGTGGGTCCTCCCGACACCACAGCTGGCCCGCGTCCTGCGGCAAACCAGAACTGTTTGGATTTGTTTGTACATGACGCCGAGATAGCCCCGGACGGAGCTATCAAAATCAAAGAACTTTGTTGGAATCTTATTTCCATAATTACAGACTTTCTTTTAAATAGAATTGTGGATTTGTATCGTCTTTGGTCTTGTTTATAAAGTTATTGGTTATTTTTCTAAAACTGGTATGGTGTTCTTTTGTAGTGCTTACACTGTATTACTGTATGTTGGGTGCTAAACGCTTTACACACTGCCTCTAAGATAAGCCTGACTGCTCGTGCTAAGCTACCAAGGGGGTGAGCAGGGGATCGGAGTGTGAGGCGTTCTTGTATGTCCTCTGACCCATTGTATGAAAAGCACAGAGTAATTCAAAGGTGGGGTGCCCCTTGTTCTCTACTAACCAGTGCAGCCTTATGTAGTGCATAATACTAGCATGGGTTAGGAACAATGTTTCGGGTACCCCGTGTGTGTGCACAAATTTGGAGTGTGGCATTTGTGAACCGTCTGGAAACAGGGATCCGACAGTCGTGGCTCCGTCCCTCTCCCATGGGGCCAATTTGCGGGGGATGTATGACGTTACAACGCATGCTATTACAACGCATGTATTTACAATGCATTTTTTACAACGCAAATACTTTTACAACACATGTTGTTACTACGAAAACTGTTACAACGCGGGAAAGATATATTAAATATAAAGTACTTTTACAACGAACACAACTATATCGCATACCTTTACAACGCATCAATAAATATATATATATTTTTTTCTTTTTGATAAATAAAACCTGCCATGGGATGCAGGGAAATTAGGGGTTTTTGGGTGGGGAAGTGTTTTAAAACGTAGAGAAAAACTGAACGTAAATGTATTGAAAAGCATAATATTTTTAAAAAGTAATACTCGAGTACTAAAATTTATACTCGAGTATTAAAATTAATACTTGTATATAAAAAAAATATCTATTATTCAACATTTATAAAAGTATTCCACAAACAACAATTTATTAAATATATTAAACATAAAAATAATATTAACTAACAAAACAAATGAACGAAATTAAACATCTCACATACACATAGTCGCCATTTTTAACTTTCTACTTCCAAAACATGTCCTACCACACTTTCCATGAAAATAATACCAAAACACTACTTTCAAAATGGATGCCAAAACGGAACTTAAAAGTAAAAACAACACATCTTAAAATGTTTTTAAAATTAGAAATTTACACAGCAAATTAAACCACATTAAAAATTATAACCAACGCGGTGTTTAAAAAAAATAATAATGACACTGACTAAAACTTATAAATACAAGCAAGACACAATTTTTAAACCAGTTGATTATCAACTCCCAGAGAGACCAGACTCAGAAACCTGACCCTCTGACCTCTTCACCGAGAAAACGCCGAAATACATTTGAGAAGCATTTTTGGATTCGAAATACAAGTAAGGGTCGATTAAAATTCAACACAAACTGCTACTTTATTCATTTAACATTTCAAACATTGCATACACTGCACCTAATAAAATGCAAACATAATTTTTTAATCCTCAAACATGTTAAGCAAAATTATCATGTAATGAAATATAAGTTAACTAAATATTAAGAAGTATTATTTTTCCAAATATACCAACAAATTATTTTTTTTCTATAGCATAAATTCTATCAACTGTGAAGAAAAAGACAGCGTTAAAAATAGGAAGTTTATCTAAACAACCTACACGCCTCATCTCTACTAATGTGAAGGTATATTTATAAATAATTGTATGCACAATTTTAAAATAGTAATTAGAAAATATTTGTTGCGTAGCATAAATATTTTATATGTTTAACATACAAATACAAATTGGTAAATTAATTTTGGTTTTGGTTAAACTATAGAAATTGTGAGATAGTTTGATTTTTAATTTTTTTTATGTTACTCCAGAAATGTGCTGCTAGTGACAAATTGTAGTATAGTGTAACAGAATAAATATAAAATCTAACTTCAAGAACGTAGAGCAGTAAGAAAGCTTTTTTGGAATGGTGTAGGGGTAAAACATAGGATTCTAACTCCAATAAGGTAGAGCAGTAGGGAAAGCGTTGAATCATGTAGGGGTAAAAATTACTATTCTAACTCCAGGAAGGTGCAGCAGTAGGGAAAGTGTTGGATGGTTTAGGGGTAAAATAGACTTTTCCAACTCCAGAAAGTTAGAACAGTAGGAAAAGTGAGGAATGGTGTAGGGGTAAACATTACTAATCTAATTACATAAAGCTAGAGCAGTTGAAAAATTGTTGCATAGTGTAGAGATATCAATTACTATTCTAACTCCAGTAAGTTGTAGCAGTAGTAAAAATTTATAAAACAGTACAGATACACTACAATAAATTCTCATCAAAGCACAGAAATGTTTACATATGTAAAATTTAAAATAAACGTTTTTATAAATGTACATTAACTTTTTTTTCCCTTATAGATCCTTTCACAAATCTATTCAAGTCTTTAACAAAACTCGAACCACAGAAAACCAGCCAACCCAAATCAGCAGAAAATTCCAACATAGAAGACAGGAAGCCAGACCAAGAAAAATTCACCAAAACCAAAAGGTATTTTCAATAAACACACCCAAATACTGCACAAATTAATAGTTAAAACTTTTTATAAACTAATCAATATAGCTTAAAAAATACAGAAATTGTAGGATAGTCTACGGGTTATAATTACTATTCTAACTCCATAAAGCTGCAACAGTAGGGAAAGTGATGGATAATTTTATTTTATCAATTAATATTCTAACTCCAATAAGGTGCTACAAAAGGGAAAGTATTGGATAGTGTAGGGGTAAAAATTACTATTATAACTCCAGAAAAGTGCAGCAGTAGAGAAAGTGATGAATGCTGTAAAGGTAAAAATTACTATTCTAACTCCAATAAAATGCAGCAGTACAGAAAGTGTTAGATAGTGTAGAGGTAAAAATTACTATTCTAACTCCAGGAAGGTGCAGCAGTATGGAAAGTGATGAATGCTGTAGGAAAACAATAACTATTCTAACTCCAGTAAGATGCAGCAGTACGGAAAGTGTTGGATATTTTTAGGGTATCAATTAATATTCTAACTCAAGGAAAGTACAGCAGTAGAGAAAGTGATGGATGGTGTAGGGGTAAACATTACTATTCTAACTCCACGAAGATGCAGCAGTAGGGAAAGTTTTCAATGGTGTAGGGATAAAAAATAATGTCCAGGAAAGTAAAGCAGTAGAAAAAGTGTTGCATGGTAAACAAGTATCAATTACTATTGTAACTCCTGGAAGATGTAGCAGTAGTAAAACTTTTTAAAACAGTACAGATACACTATAATAAATTATCATCAAAGCACAGAAATGTTTACATATTTGCAATTGTAAATAAATGTTTTTATAAATGTACATTAACATTTTTTATTCTTATAGATTCTGACACAAATAGATTCAACTCTTCAACAAAACTCGAAGCACAAAAAACCAGCCAACCAAAATACCCAGAAAATTCCAACATAGAAGACAAAAAGCCAGACCAAGAAAAATTCACCCAAACCAAAAGGTATTTGAAATAAACACTCCTAAATACTGCACAAATTAATAGTCTAAACTTTTTTAAATAATCAATATAGCTTAAAAAATAAACAAATTGTGGGATACTCTAGGGGTAAAAATTTCGATTCTAACTCCAGTAAGGTGCAGCAGAAGACAAAATGATGATTAATTGTGGTGTATGAATTACTATTCTAACTGCAGAAGGTGCAGCAGTAGGGAAAGTGTAAGATAGTGTAGGGGTAAAAATTACTATTCTAACTCCAGGAAGGTGCAGCAGTAGGGAAATTGATGGATGCTGTAGCGGTAAAAATAATCATTCAAACTCCAGTAACATACAGCACTCGAAAAAGTGTTGAATAATTTTAGTGTATCAATTAATATTCTAACTCAAGGAAAGTCCAGCTGTAGAGAAAGTGATGGATGGTGTAGGGGAAAACATTACTATTCTAACTCCAGGAACATGCAGCAGTAGTGAAACTGTTGGATAGTTTTGGGGTTTAAATTACTATTCTAACTCAAGGAAGGTACAGCAGTAGAGAAAGTGATGGATGGTGTAGGGGAAAACATGACTATTCTAACTCCAGTAAGATGCAGCAGTAGAGAAAGTTTTCAATGGTGTAGGGATAAAAATTAATATTCTAACTCTAGAAATGTAGAGCAGTAGAAATAGTGTTGCATGGTAAACAGGTATCAATTACTATTCTAACTCCTGGAAGATGTAGCAGTAGTAAAACTTATTAAAATAGTACAGGTACACTATAATAAATTATCAACAAAGCAATGAAATGTTTACATATTTGCAATTTTAAATAAATGTTTTTATAAATGTAACATTTTTTATCCTTATAGACCCTTACACAAATCGATTCAACTCTTGAACAAAACTCGAAGCCCAAAAAACCAGCCAACCAAAATCAGCAGAAAATTCCAACATAGAAGACAGGAAGCCAGACCAAGAAAAAATCACCAAAACAAAAAGGTATTTGAAATAAACAGACCTAAATAGTGCACAAAGTAATAGTTATAACTTTTTTTTTAATAATCAATATTGTTTAAAATTACAGAAATTGTGGCCTACTCTAGTGGTAAAAATTACTATTGTAAGTCCTGGAAGGTGCAGCAGTAGGGAAAGTGTTGGATACTGTTCTGCTATAAATTACTATTCTAACTCCAGGAAGGTGCACCAGTTGGAAAATTGATGGTTGCTGTAGGGGTAAAAATGACTATTCTAACTCCAGGAAGATGCAGCAATAGTGAAAGTGATGGATGCTGTAGGGGTAAAAATTACTATTGTAACTACAGTAAAATGCTGCAGTAGGGAAAGTATTGGAAAGTGTAGCAGTACGCTTATTGTAGAATATTTTTACGTTCTTTTAAAGTCATTTTTTCTTTAAACAAACTAAATTAGTACACAGATTTTGAGATAAATGCAGCATATTCTTCACTCATATATCTCATTCTAAATGTTAAAGTTATTTTTTCCTTTTTTTCTTCACAGATAATGTCTACACAAGAAACTGCTACCTATATTAAATCTAGAAAAGGGAAAAACTTACTAAACCATGCTGGATACATATATTGTAAAGAAAGAATAAGTTTCCCAAGAAATCATTGGAGGTGTGTGCAATACTACTCTACCCATTGCACTGGCAGAGCGGTAACACATGATAATTGCATAGTAAAAACAACTGAACATAACCACTCTGCCTCTGCAATTGAGGTAGAAGTAAGAGAAACATTAAACGAAATGAAAGCAATTGCAAGCCCCTCCAATGATTCCACAGGATCCATTCTAAGAGAGGTTGCACAGCCTGTCCCCAGTCATGTTGCTAGTAACATGCCTATAATTCCTAATTTGAGACGAATTATTCAAAGACAAAAGCAGGCAAGTAACACAAAAACCACTACACCTCATACATTTTCTGAGATTGTTATTCCACATGAACTTTCTATTTCTTTTGCTGATGAGCCCTTCCTCCTGCATGACAACGAAAACCCTCAAAAACGTATTCTTATCTTTAGTACACCACGTAACCTTGTTAAATTAGAAAATAGTGAAATTTGGATGATGGATGGGACGTTTAAAAGTACACCCCATCCTTTCACTCAAATTTACACTATACACGGTAAAATTAACCATAATGTGATCCCCTTAGTATATAGTTTGCTACCTGATAAGAGTTCTGCTACTTACTCTGAACTTTTATCAGTTATTAAAAATTCTACATCAAAAAGTCCTAGGAAAATTATAGTTGATTTTGAATTGAGCATGATCAATGTTATCAGTAAAACGTACATGGATACCCAAATTCAGGGATGTTTTTTCCATTTTTCCCAGGCATTTTGGCGTAAATTACAAAAAACATCCCTGATAGCAGAATATTCTCGTGATAGCAAACTACAATTTGAATTAAAAAAATTAACAGCTCAGGGCAAGATGGCGGCCGCTACTGTGGCCGGTTAAGCAAGTGCTCTCCGCCTCCACAATGCTACCCGAGTCTTTGATGGCGTTTTTACCCAATTAACTGCTTGGGCCCTGTAACATTGGCATTAGTACTAACCTCAGTGCTTCTGGGGTCTGGACTGTTCCGGATATACCTAGCCGACTTTGGAGGTTCCCGGCACGCCATAGCTATTTGATGGTTTGGAGATTTTTCTGTGCCGCTGCAGCTTGGAGAACGCTGCGGAACACGCAGCATCTTCCGTGGTGCTTCCCTGTGTTGGTCGGCGCCGATAGTGGAACCCCGGGAAGAGATATGCCAGGGAAGAATGCACCGTCACGATCTGGCCGCGGCAGAGGGGCCGGGCAATCCGCTGTGACTCCGGTAAGAACATGGCAGATGGCAGCGGGAGAGAAGCCTGCGGAGAAGGTAGCTGATAAGATCAGCAAGTTTAACCGGCAGGAGGAAAACAGCCTACGGCAGGCCCCCCAGCCAGGAATCACAGCTCCTGTGTTGATGGATTCAGAAAGGGATGCTTCGGGCGCCACACATCATATACCAGGGATGTTCAAGGTAAAAGATAAAACTCGTGGTGATGTGGCCTCGCCCAGCACGCTAAATACGAGTGGGGGGGGCCACAGCAGAATCTGGGCACTCAGGATGCACAGCAAGGAACACAAAAAACTCCGGTAATCCTAATCCCGTCAAGTCCTGGAAAGGGGATTCTGGGAGATGGAGTCCGGGAAGGATTGGAGCAAGTAAATATGGAGGCGGAATTGACTGTACAACAGCCGCAGCTGCAGAACATGGAGGGGAGGATAAATATCACGGACCAGAGCGGGGCTGGTTTCTTAATATCGGAACCTAATGCAAAGTCTGGGAGCGTAGAGCCGCCGAGAGAATTATGTGATTTGCCAGATAAAGTCTCGACTGTGGAGGACTTCTTCTCTCTATCCGATAGGTCTTCGGTAGACAGTGCTGTACAGGATTGGCTGGAAGGGGGGAGTACGGGGGGAGAGGAGGAAAATTTGGAGGGGTCTGTGGATGTATCGGGCCAAGGTGACCAGGTGCCCAGAGGAGGGGCAGGGAGGGGATCAGTGGCCTCTTCTGCCTGGGATGAACAAAACTCTCCTAACTACGCTGCTTCTGTCATATCGGGTGGAGTCGCCCCTGTTCTACAGGACGAATTAGTGCGAGAAAGCTCAATATCAGCACCAGCAGAAGAGATCACATTAGCCACTATTTACGATCTAATTATGACTCACAGAGCAGAGACTCAGGCTGGGTTATTACGCACTCAGAATGCATGCAAACGATTGCAGAACGCTGTAAGACGAGTGGCTAAGACCTGTTTGGAAGTGGTTATAAGGATGAGTGAGGCTGAAACAAGGATCTCTACGTTAGAGGACAAACTATGTGCTCAGAAGGAAACAGTGGGGTCCTTTAAGACATACAGGGATGATCTCCACTGGAAAATAACGGACCTCGAAAATAGGTCTAGACGTAATAACCTAAGAGTACTGGGTGTACCAGAGGGGATAGAGGGTACGGATCAGCTAAGGTTTATGGTGGAGCTTTTTTCAGAGGCATTCCCAGAGCTGGGGCACTGGGACTGGCAAAGGGAAGTGCAAAGGGCACATAGATTTCCGTTTGTACAGAAGAAGGGGCAAGGTTCAGAATTCCCTAGGGCTATTTTGATTTCATTGTGCAACTTTAGAGCGAGAGAGGAGCTCTAAGATTTAGCACGGCCAAACAAAAGCAGAAGTGCTAAGGGCTGTGAGTTTTTTGTCCGACCGGACTTTTGCCAGGACACTGTTGGGCAACGATGGAGGCTTAGACAGCTTATACCAGAGTTTCAGGCTAAGGGGCCTCAGGTGTTTCTCCAAAATCCAGCTAAATTGAAGGTTGTTAAGGGTGGTCGCAGTCAGTTTTTTATGTCGGAGATTAAGGCAAAAGAATACCTTCAGTCAATTTGACTATTCTATATGGCTTTATGCCTTATGCCTCTTGCCTTATACCTATAGCTTTGGAGGCACTCTGTGAATAGGTTCTAGGGTATCTCAGAGGGGGCTTTTGTAGGCCTTTTATATTTTCATTCGGTGTGCTATCTAATGAAGGCGGGTAAGCTTGAAAGGACGCAAGACATGGATCTATGAATGTTCCTTGGGGATTTAGTTGGTTGGTTGGGTAACGGTTGTTGTTTTTCTCTCCTATTATGAAGGTGGTTCTGTGGAGGTGGAGGATGGGCACTGGGCTTTATCATCACTAGGGAAGGGATTCCCAATGCTCTATGAGGGTGGTTCGGGGGGGTGGGGGGGGAGGGTTGGCAGCCTAGGGGGTGGGTTTGGGGGGGTTTGGGAGGGGGGGGTGGGGGTGGATGGGTGCAGGGGTTAACCGATTCAGTAAGGAGCACAGTCTATATATGGTATAGTTCTTATCAGAACGTTTTAGTTAAAGTTTGTAGATACATACATGCTAAGATTAAAAATTGCTTTAGTATCTGAAAGAAATCAGCTATATCAGTTGTATCAGTTGTATCGGATGTATATATGCCATGCAAGCTGCTGGGTGAAATTTCTTTGGCGGGGGAGACAATATAATGTTAGATCTCTGAGATTAAATGTGGAATGTGATAAGTATATAGGATGAGGAAATTAATATGCTGTACACTTAATATCTGTGGTTTGAATGACTTTGGGAAAAGAAGCGTGTTGGCCAGAATTATATACTCAAGCTCGTGGGATCTTTTGTTTTTGCAGGAGACGCATATTGCATGGTCGAATAGGGCCTGGCTCGGGTCTTTAGGGCTCGAGCTTTTGGCCTGTACTACGCAGACAGTCAATGTTAAGGGTGTCGCAATACTTGCTAAAAATGGATTACTCAAGCTGAAGAAGTACAAAGTTGATAATCTGGGACGCTGGGTAATGATGGCGGTAGTGGTTTCGCAGCAAGTTATCACATTATGCTCAATATATGGCCCAAACTCGGACGACCCAGGTATTTTTCAACTGATTAATACAGAATTAGCATTATATCCACATCCTATGATCGTTTGTGGTGACTTAAATATACATCTCCACTCGCAGGTAAACTTAAGGATAACTGAAACCTACGTTGGTAGGAAGCCGCAAGGCTTCAGGAGTCTGCAGGCGCTCGTTCAGGATCAAGGGCTATATGACGTATGGGTAGAACTCAATCCAGGTCAAGATGGCTATACATATTTCTCTGCCCCACATGGGAAAATGGTACGGTTAGATTATTTTTTGGTGTCTGGTGTTGTTTTATCGAGGGCTTCAATTGAGATACTCCCTAAAATCATATCGGATCATAATCCGGTAGTTCTGGAGTTTGATTGTCTGGGTTTAATGGCCAGGACCTCAAAATGGACATTTGATAGAAAGCTTTTGCTTAATGAGGATTATTGTAGTTGGACGGTCAAATGGATCCCTGAATTCATCCAGGCGAATATAGGATCAGCTAGGATAGATATTGTTTGGGATGCATTAAAGGCGGGGATAAGAGGTGAGACACTAAGATTTGCTGCTAGGAAACGCAAGATAGAGCGGTTAAGGGCTATAGATGACTTAGCGACTCTCTCTCGGCTGGAGCAAAAACTGGTCCAAGAAATAAACTCTGCAGGGAGGGTTAAGGAGGTTCAGGCTGAGGTTGCTGCCTGTCGGGCGAAAATTTATCAAGGCTATGCGGATGTGGCTGCTGCCAGCTATCAGACACACAGGAGGGAGCTCTATGAGTACGGAGAAAGGGTCGGGAAGGTTCTCGCTAATAGATTACGCCAAAAGGAGGTCCACTCTAGGATAGTTAAGATTAAAGATCTCGATGGGAATATGGTGGAGACCCCCTCTCTGATTCAAAATGCTTTCAAAAAATACTATGAAAAATTGTATACATCAGAACAAGTAGCAAGTGCAGAGAGGTATCTAGCGGGAAAGGCTTGTTTGGGGCTAAAGGAACAGGATAAAGAGGCACTGGCAGAGGGGCTCTCTTCGGAGGAGATTGAAAAGGCAATGTTGTCATTAGCATTAGGGAAGGCGATGGGATCGGATTCGATCCCTCTAGAGTTTTATATTAAATTTAAGAAGAAGTTAGAGGGGATAAAGACTTCAGTTTTCCAAGCGGCGTTTGCCGGGGTTCCCCCGGCCTCTTGGTCTCAAACTGTGATAGTAGTTTAAAAAAAGGGAAAGGATCCTCAGGAGCTCTCCTCATATTGACCGATCTCGTTAATAAACGCTGACAATAAAATCTATTCAAAATGTCTGGCAATGAGATTGGGAGAAGTTATTGGCCCTCTCGTTTCATTACAACAACATGGGTTTATCGCTGGGAGGGGGACCACGGACCACGTTAGGCGGCTTATCTCAGTATTTGACTGGGCCCAGGCGATCGATGCTCCGGTTGGGGTGGCCCTGTTGGATGCTGAAAAGGCATTCGACAGGGTCTCCTGGGAATTCTTATGGGCCGTAATGAGTTGGAAGTTGTTTCCCAGCGGGTACATACGGGCAATACAGTCGATGTATTCTACCCCGAGGGCAATAGTCCAGTTGGGGGGAGAGGAGTCACAGACTTTTTTGGTTAACAGGGGCACACGGCAGGGGTGCCCCTGTTCCCCACTTCTGTTTGCTTTGTTTATAGATCCTCTCATTGAAAGTTTAGAGTCGGACATGGGCATTTTACCGGTAACTGCGCAGTTATACTCAGCTAAAGTCTTGGCATATGCTGATGACCTTGCGGTTTTGTCATCAGATATGAATAGTGCTATGCCAAGAATCGAGGCTATAACTGGGAATTTTGGCGCAGTGTCCGGTTATAAACTAAATTTGGGGAAGACTCAAGTGTTGCATTCAGAGGTTAGGTCTCCACTGGAGCTTGGGGTGGGTGTGGTCACAGAGGCAACGTATTTGGGTATAATTATCTCACCTCAAGCTCAAAATATTCCGAGGATCAATGTGGAGCCGATACTTGCTTCCTCAAATAAAACCTTGGAGAGAATTAATCGGTTGCATCTTTCTCTATATGGAAGGGGTAACGTCTTGAAAATGTCCATTTTTCCTAAGCTTCTATATTTGTTCCGGGCCATCCCTATTTTATTTTCGAAAGATCTATTTTGTAGAATAGAACAAATGTGCTCACGCTTCCTTTGGGGCTACCGTCGCTCTAGACGGACAATTAAATGGCTCTACTTGCCAGTGGAACGGGGTGGTCTGGCTCTCCCAAACTTTTACCTATATTACTCAGCCTCGCTATTTCAATCAATGGGGGTTCTGATTTGGGGTAAGATGGCAGTGCTGGATCCTGCCTTCTCTCCGTCTATATACGAGTGGTGTCTGGGAAAATCAGCACAAGGGTTACTTTTAAAAGTGCTGGAGCCGAGTTATTACAAAAAGACTAGGTTTAAAATTATTCAGGCGGCCTACTCAGTTTGGAAAAGGTTCCGTAAACTGCTATCTATTCCTAGTATTATACGGTATACACCTTTGGATTCGACTGCCTTATCTTCCGTGGTTTTTCAGGATTCTGTTATGCATAGGTGGTCACAGCTTGGTATTAGGTTAGTTGGAGATTTGCTGGAGCAGGGTGAGATGGTATCTTTTTCAACATTACAAGACAGATTTGGGGTTGGAAAGGCGGATTTCTTTAAATACTTGCAATTAAGAAGTGCTTTACAGGCCGCAATTGCGGGGGGAAATGCCAGCCCTCACAGATCCGCATTTTGGATTTAATAAAAGGGAAATGCAAAATAGGGCAATTATATATGGAGCTTATGTTAATACAAACTGATGATTTGGTTAGGCAGGAGGCAATATGGGAGGAGAAAGTGCCGGTAACTAATTTGGATTTACAGCTGGTAATGCGAACTGCAAGCTCCATTTTGCTCTCTGGTAGTCACAGAAGCCAATCATATATGGCTACGTTTGATCTGTATTACACGCCAGCAAGGATAGCCAAGTGGAAGGCTGGGAAGGGGACTAATTGCTCAAGATGTGGACTTCATGCAGCAGACTCGTTGCACATGTTCTTTTCCTGTCCTGCCCTACAGCCACTTCTTCTGGATATCGAACGTTTTTTGTTACAGTTTTTGGGAATACCCATTTCTGTTACAGCCTCTCTGGTTCTGTTTGGAATAGAATTTTGTACAGATGCGGGTAGGCAGGCGTCATCTCATAGAGGATTTAAGTTTATTTGTATGTCAGTTTTGAGGTCATGTATAACATCTCAGTGGCTGGATTCTGAGCCCCTGTCTTTTATAAGTTGGAGGGCCAAACTTATCTCTATATACAATATGGAATGGGCATTATATAAACTGAAAGGTACTGCAAAAAAAAAACTGGGGGCGGCTATATGGGAGCCGATCAGAACTTGGATACAGCAATGATAGCTAGTAATGTATTACTGCTTTTACCGTTTCTTCATGTCAAGAAATCAGAGATGTGTATATCTTGATTTTCTTTGTTTTTCTTCTTTTTTTTCTCTTTTTTAATTAATCTCTGTTATAAATAATGGTCTGTTAATAATGCACTGCGTTGCTGAATCGATAAAAAACCTAATAAAAAAATAAAAAAAATTAACAGCTCTTTGTTTTGTTCCTCCCGATAGTGTGGACGAGTACTACACTTCCATTACTGAATCAGAATTTTACAATGTAAATGAAGAAAAATTGGCCCCCATTCTAAATTATTTTGAAGACACATGGATTGGACACCTAAGCAGATCTGGTCGCAGGAGGAAGCCACGTTTCCATGTGGAGTGGTGGAACTGCCACACGAGCTGCTTAGAGGGAGAAGCTAAAACAAATAATGCCATTGAGGGATGGCATAACTCCTTCAATCATACCATTGGTAAAAAACACCCTAACTTCTACTCTTTCTTGGAAACTTTGAAGAAGGAGCAAAGTTTTCAAGAAATGAGACTTTCACAAACACTAGCTGGTAGTCTAAACCCACGAGTTTCTCTAAAAACAAAGGAAATGTCGGAAAGACTTTTGGGTGTTATACAACAATTTTCGTTGTGTGTGGCTTTAGACTACCTTGAAAATCTAACTATCTTTTTCAAGATACTTTCCTGCTTTGCACTAAATTTTATTCCACATTAATTACAATTGGCAATAACATTTACCAAAAACATTTTTCTAAATTAATAGTCGGGTCAGCCTATATTATTTTTCCATTTCCCTATTTCATCTCCTTATTGCATCAAATAAGATCTATTTTTCAAACAACCAAACTCTTATTCAAAAGTACAGTTTTCCTAATTTTTCTAACTGTGAAAAACCATTCCTATATTTCAATTACTACTACCTACAAAATAATAATCTCACTACCTCTGAAAATTACCCAATATAAAACCACAACCTCAATAAATCAATAAACCTTTTTCCATTGTAAATAAAGCACATTTTTTTTACCCCTACCAAACCATTTTTTTTTTTACGATCTTTATTTAAAAAGACTTTTTTAATTCCTTAATTGTGATTACAACATATATTTACAAACAGTTTCTGGTTTTTCACTAAATAATATAAATAAATAACTTTACAATGTAACTTTCAGCGACCCGACATAGGCATACGCTATTAACATGATTGGGGACATGCATTTGTACAATTTTTCCATCTAATTGTTAAACCGCAACCTCTCCTTATTCTTTCTTTACAATATATGTATCCTTTTTTTAAATTTCAAATATAAATAAAGTTAAAATAGTTTCCTACCTGAGCGTAGATCAGCTTCCAGATGCTTCCTCCACCGATGCTGTTCAAAATGGCCGCTTACGTTCACGTTTACGTCTTGACGTCATAGCTGCAAAGAAGAAAAACGGACTATTTATGTATATATTTTTGATAAATATATGTTTAAATTTATAAAACAATATTATGTAACGTTTAATAAAAATTTAAAAAATATGATAATATTTAAATATGTAAAAGCATTTTTTCGACAATTTTGTTTAATAAAAAAAGTATTTTTAAACCATATGTACATTTGTTCTTATAATCTTTATATTTATTCTTTACATGTAACTTGTATGTTATATGTTCTTAAATAACCTTAAATCATCCTTACCTCGACAATATTTGGTTTCTCTGTCCAAACTTCCCCTTTCTTCCATTTTCACTGCTTCCTTTCCAGTTCCGCGGCTTGATACTACTTGAGCTACAGAAATAAATAAAGGACAATTTTTCACATTGACTTCAATACAAAAGAGTGGGAATAATATTAAATTACAATCTATTTTTTTAAATACAATTTTTTTTTTAATGTAATTAGTAATTATATATGTTAGAAATAATGTTAAACTTTTTCTTACCTTTACATCATGATAATTTCAATGTTTTAAAATTATAAACAACTAGTTTCATATTTCTATAACTTAACACTAGTTTTTATTGTCATGAAATATATTAATAAATATACATTTATTATTCACACACTTAACATGTTTAATAATAGTATTTTTTTCAATAATATTTTCACTTAACTTTGTATTCTTTTAAATTATTTTATTCATATATTTTAATTTTATGTAACCGTTTTCACCCTTTATTAATATGTTTAAAAATGTACACAGTTTATTTTTTCCCATTAATACAACTATATCAATACAGTAATATAAATCTTTATTTTTTAATTTTGTTCCTTAAATAATATATACACTTTATATTAAATACAATTAATACTTGAGTATCATTTTCTTTTTTTAAACCTCTACCAATAATTAATAATCTTTTTAATTTTTTTTATTCTAGAGTAATTTTTTAAGATAATTTTCAGAAATATTAATAAGACTAAATCACATTTTATATAATTTTTAAATACTTTTATTTTTTATCATTTCAAAATGTATTTATTATTTATTTTAATAATTAATTTATTACCAAATTATTAAATATAATAAATACTTGCATTTTGATCAAATAATTAATACTCAAACATTGTTTTTAATAATTAATTTATTACCAAATTATTAAATATAATAAATACTTGCATTTTGATCAAATAATTAATACTCACGTATTTTTTTTACTACTGTAGTACTAAATACTTATTAAATTAGTTAAATATTAATATAACAAAATAACTTTATTTCTTCATTTTTTATCAAAATTTTTTATGATTCATCACACAAAAAATTATATATTATTGTTACATTATATAAAAAATGAAATAATACAGATAATAAATACTTACATTTGGAAGGTACTTTAGCGTGGTTAAAGTATGCGTGGTAATGGAACTTGCGTTGTAAATGCATGCGTTGTAAAATTATGCGATGTAAATGAACTTGCGTTGTAAAACTTGCGTTGTAATGGTAGTGCGTTGTAAAAGTTGCGTTGTAAATGTTGTTAACCATTTGCGGGCCATCAGTGTACCCATCAAAGTTGGCAGACCACATAGTGGAATGCTCGGGGTGCAAGAGAAGGGAATGTTAGTGTATTTTAGGGCCACTTTCCAGTAGTGCATGGCAGTCTTGAGTAGGAATGAGTCTACCTGGTGTTTTGTGGTATTTGGGTAGAGTAGAGCATGTAGCGTCCCTTGACGCAGTTGTGTGGGCATGTACCCAATTTCAAATAAATTGTGGCCAGCCTGCCAGTACTTAGTCACTTAAATTACTCTAACGGATCAACCGCAGTTGATATGGTTACGCTTCAGTGGGGAGAGATGTGAAGGATCTAAATAGAGTAAATGCCTACGTCTTCACCAACAGGTGAGCAAGGAAAAGTCTTCCTTTTTGTTTATTTACCCTCACACACCCTAGTGGTGTCATGCTTCATCATCGGGTCACCCCGACGCCTAAAAGTCGGGGTGGGCTCAACCACAGTATTGGGAGCTCTTGAAAGAAGTTGTTGACCTGGGGGGCTGAATAAGTTAAAATACCTCAAACAGATCCCCGGTTTCCCTTTATTCTTGGGTCTGTTTGGGTAACTAAAAAACAAATGTTGGGTCTTATAAGGAATCTTATGGTCCTAAGACCCTAGTGCCAACATGTTTCAGTCCTGTAATGGCCTTATGGGTCCTGGACTTTCATCAGGGCTAGGTTTTGGCCTCCCTAGGAGACAGGATAAAAGGGGGGGTTCCCTATCCTGTATGCGATGCAAGGGCAGAGTAGCTGCTCCTTGTGATGATGATTGATAATTTACCAATCATAAATTGTACTCCATCTGTAAAGAAAAGACATACAACAAAGAAGAAAAACAAAAAGACAAAAACAACATACATTTGTATAGTAATGTCATTGTTTCTCTTTAAAACTTTGTCCCACATTGCGTGCTCTGGAACTAATTAATAAACCACATGTGCCAATTTGTGTCTATGACATAGTGGTAATCAATTGCTTCCAAACTTGTGCCACTCACGTACTTATCATCACATAGTACTGTTACGTGACAGATGATTGGTGGGGTGGCAGTGGTACTCAATAAACTGATCTTAATTTATGTCAGTATGTCTATGTATTCACTAGTAACACACTCCATGCCTCACATTCACTCCACATTCGTACCGTGTTTGTGAAAAGAATAACGGTAATCGTAATCATGTTTGTTTATCATTATCCCTCCTGATTTCGTGCGTTAAAAATAATAAACAATAATAAAAAGACAACATTCCCTTACCCAATTCTTGAATGGTTTCTGTGTCTCAGGGGACCGTAAAGCATCTAGGGGTAGCTTTATAGTCAAACCCTAAAATCGTGACCCCAGAAGGTTTAAGGGAAATGTAAATAAATATAGTGAGTGGTTTTCTCTAACCACAGTGTATCTAAACTCTCGTATTCCCCATATAGAGGAACGAAGGATGAGAGTGTTGGCGATCGAATTGGAAATTGCCAGTCTATAACTTACTTCATCAAAAGTCCTGCCCCGCGTGCACACCTACTTGGCTCCGGTCCACGGCTTTCGCGTTTGTAATGCGAAGGAACCGTGTATTAGTACCCTTGAGTTGTCATAGGAACAAATCGGTAGGCGGCCCTCGGCGCGGACCCAAGTACGTCATGACGTTAATTACGTACCCGGAATCATGGGGTTTGTAGTTCCGTATTTATGTTTGGTGAAAAGCACGGAGATCTAAGTCTTTTTACACATCGTAGAAATCTCTTATTCCCATAGTGAATGGGTATAAGATGCATTGTTAGAGCATTATATGCAAACTGGTTTGTTAGAGATGTTGTTTGGTTTCCGGCGTTCGACGTTGTTAGAATTACGTGATTACATCTAAAGACGTGTCAGGAAACCAGGGAATTGTAGTTCCTTGTAACCATCCTACACACTGCGAACAAGTGTATCTCATCTGGACCATTCTCCCTAACTTACTGCCACAATGACACAAGGCACAAAATAAAATAAGGTAAGGTAAAATAACGCGTTGTACAACAGCGCTATGAGACCACAGTTGAAGCCAACACAGTATGCCTGCTTCTTCGATCGGTGATGCGTGTGTGTCAAAAAAGATTGTTAGTTTGTTTTGATCAAGAATCCCCAATATCCACAACCATTTGTGTCGGTATAGGCTCATAACGTGGGTAATCCTTCGTGGGGATCTCAAAAAAGATTTTTTTTTTTTAAATTTTTTAATAGAAGCAATACTCCAACATACTCGAACACTGATTATTGGGGAATTTCGAAACCCAAATAATGGCGAACCTGTTGGTGGAATACCAAAAGTAATGCATATGATTTATTCCTATTTAGCTCCTAGTATGGAATAGTCGGGGAGCTTAATTCTGGGTATAACCGCGAGTTATTTTTGAAAGACTTTCCTTTTTGTAGGAACTGATATACCGGCATCAAAATTTTTTTTATATATAGGGTGTTGTATATATATGCCCTTCAATGAAGGCAGGATATGCAAGACATAACATGACGTGTTTGAATACTATTATTAGGAAATTGGACCAACGTTCACATAGCCGCCATATTGAAGTCCCTAAGTAGGATAAACAGATTTAGGGCGCATATTTAATTAACAAAAAAGTAAACAAAAAGGTGGCCTAGTTGTAAAAAAGATCCCTTTCCTTCATTTATTTAGTTGGTTCCAGGGTATACAATCATTGAGGCCCCTTTCATGGGTTTTTAATCGATGGACCCAACGTTGTTCACGCTCTAAGAGTTTGTGTTGGAGGTTATTTACATGTTTGATTTTTTCTATGATGGTCCACTTTATCTCTGTGTCCTTGTGTTTTTTCTCATTATAGTGTGCAGTCAGTTTTGTTGCTGTTATTGCACGTCTTATTGTGCTCCTGTGTTCACTGATGCGTAATTTTACTTTTCGGCTTGTCATTCCAATATACATTAGATCGCACGGGCACTTGATCATATAGATCACTGCTTCAGAGTTACAGTTGGTGTGTGTTCTCTGTTCCCATGGAGAGTGTAATCCCAGATTTATTACTTTGGTGTGTTCAGTGAACGGACATGCTACACATGTGCCACATGGGTAGTGTCCCGTAACCTGAGGTGTACTCCAGAGGGTTGATTGACTGGTAATTTTCGGTGTATATGTGTCAGTATGTACCAGTAAATCTCGCAGACTTGTGTTCCTTTTGAATGAGAACATAGGTTTCTCAAACGTTATTGTATTCGGTGTCAGGATGGACCATTTTTTGTTTATTATCTTCTTTAAATCATTAGAAGATGTGTTATATGTTGTAACACATATCAATTGGTCAGAGTGTTTCTTTGCATGGGTCTCTAACAGTGCCTCTCTTGGTGTATTACGGGCTCTCTTGTTTGCTCTATCTACGATCTTTCTCGGGTACATTTTTTGTTTAAGTTTGTTAGTGAGGATAGTCGCTTCCTTTTTGTATGTTTCCAGGTCAGAACAGTTTCTGCGAACCCTTAAAAATTGGCCTACCGGTAGATTCTCCCTTAATGAGCGTGGATGTGCGCTATCGAATCTGAGTAGGCTGTTCTTATCCGTAGCTTTGGTAAACAGAGAGTTCTTAAGGGTACCTTCACTAGCTGTGAAGACTACGTCTAGAAAGGATATTCTTTCTTTGTTCATAGTCATAGTGAAGTGTAGATGGGGATTCAAACTATTGATCCTTCACTAAATAAATGAAGGAAAGGGATCTTTTTTACAACTAGGCCACCTTTTTGTTTACTTTTTTGTTAATTAAATATGCGCCCTAAATCTGTTTATCCTACTTAGGGACTTCAATATGGCGGCTATGTGAACGTTGGTCCAATTTCCTAATAATAGTATTCAAACACGTCATGTTATGTCTTGAATATCCTGCCTTCATTGAAGGGCATATATATACAACACCCTATATATAAAAAAATTTTTGATGCCGGTATATCAGTTCCTACAAAAAGGAAAGTCTTTCAAAAATACCTCGCGGTTATACCCAGAATTAAGCTCCCCGACTATTCCATACTAGGAGCTAAATAGGAATAAATCATATGCATTACTTTTGGTATTCCACCAACAGGTTCGCCATTATTTGGGTTTCGAAATTCCCCAATAATCAGTGTTCGAGTATGTTGGAGTATTGCTTCTATTAAAAAATTTTTTAAAAAAAAATCTTTTTTGAGATCCCCACGAAGGATTACCCACGTTATGAGCCTATACCGACACAAATGGTTGCGGATATTGGGGATTCTTGATCAAAACAAACTAACAATCTTTTTAAACACACACGCATCACCGATCGAAGAAGCAGGCATACTGTGTTGGCTTCAACTGTGGTCTCATAGCGCTGTTGTACAACGCGTTATTTTACCTTACCTTATTTTATTTTGTGCCTTGTGTCATTGTGGCAGTAAGTTAGGGAGAATGGTCCAGATGAGATACACTTGTTCGCAGTGTGTAGGATGGTTACAAGGAACTACAATGACCTGGTTTCCTGACACGTCTTTAGATGTAATCACGTAATTCTAACAACGTCGAACGCCGGAAACCAAACAACATCTCTAACAAACCAGTTTGCATATAATGCTCTAACAATGCATCTTATACCCATTCACTATGGGAATAAGAGATTTCTACGATGTGTAAAAAGACTTAGATCTCCGTGCTTTTCACCAAACATAAATACGGAACTACAAACCCCATGATTCCGGGTACGTAATTAACGTCATGACGTACTTGGGTCCGCGCCGAGGGCCGCCTACCGATTTGTTCCTATGACAACTCAAGGGTACTAATACACGGTTCCTTCGCATTACAAACGCGAAAGCCGGGGACCGGAGCCAAGTAGGTGTGCACGCGGGGCAGGACTTTTGATGAAGTAAGTTATAGACTGGCAATTTCCAATTCGATCGCCAACACTCTCATCCTTCGTTCCTCTATATGGGGAATAGGAGAGTTTAGATACACTGTGGTTAGAGAAAACCACTCACTATATTTATTTACATTTCCCTTAAACCTTCTGGGGTCACGATTTTAGGGTTTGACTATAAAGCTACCCCTAGATGCTTTACGGTCCCCTGAGACACAGAAACCATTCAAGAATTGGGTAAGGGAATGTTGTCTTTTTATTATTGTTTATTATTTTTAACGCAGGAAATCAGGAGGGATAATGATAAACAAACATGATTACGATTACCGTTATTCTTTTCACAAACACGGTACGAATGTGGAGTGAATGTGAGGCATGGAGTGTGTTACTAGTGAATACATAGACATACTGACATAAATTAAGATCAGTTTATTGAGTACCACTGCCACCCCACCAATCATCTGTCACGTAACAGTACTATGTGATGATAAGTACGTGAGTGGCACAAGTTTGGAAGCAATTGATTACCACTATGTCATAGACACAAATTGGCACATGTGGTTTATTAATTAGTTCCAGAGCACGCAATGTGGGACAAAGTTTTAAAGAGAAACAATGACATTACTATACAAATGTATGTTGTTTTTGTCTTTTTGTTTTTCTTCTTTGTTGTATGTCTTTTCTTTACAGATGGAGTACAATTTATGATTGGTAAATTATCAATCATCATCACAAGGAGCAGCTACTCTGCCCTTGCATCGCATACAGGATAGGGAACCCCCCCTTTTATCCTGTCTCCTAGGGAGGCCAAAACCTAGCCCTGATGAAAGTCCAGGACCCATAAGGCCATTACAGGACTGAAACATGTTGGCACTAGGGTCTTAGGACCATAAGATTCCTTATAAGACCCAACATTTGTTTTTTAGTTACCCAAACAGACCCAAGAATAAAGGGAAACCGGGGATCTGTTTGAGGTATTTTAACTTATTCAGCCCCCCAGGTCAACAACTTCTTTCAAGAGCTCCCAATACTGTGGTTGAGCCCACCCCGACTTTTAGGCGTCGGGGTGACCCGATGATGAAGCATGACACCACTAGGGTGTGTGAGGGTAAATAAACAAAAAGGAAGACTTTTCCTTGCTCACCTGTTGGTGAAGACGTAGGCATTTACTCTATTTAGATCCTTCACATCTCTCCCCACTGAAGCGTACCCATATCAACTGCGGTTGATCCGTTAGAGTAATTTAAGTGACTAAGTGATTATATCATAGGAGGAGTTACTCTAACTTGATATCCTCTCTACCCCTCCAGGTAATGAAAAAAAGTTTTTCTATTTTACCTTTAAAGTGAATATAATACAGCCTGCCAGTACGCCAGCCATTGCAGTTGACCAACTATACAATACACCTTAAAGTCTGGGGCCCCAATGCCCCCTTTAGTCGTCGGTAATTAGAGCTTTGAGAGACTTATCTTCCGGCGACCTCCTCCCCAGATCAGGTCTATCAATTGTGAGTCCAGGAGTTTAAAGATGCAGGCAGGGATCACTATCGGTAAGTTGACAAAATAATACAGCCATCTCTGTAGCATTGCCATTTTGGACACTGTTAGTTGCCCCGCTGTGGATAGTGGTAATCTAGACCAAAAGGCTATTTGTGACTTCTGGGAACTGATAATACATACTAAATTACCTTCTAAGGTGTTTTGCATGTCTCTGTATACTTGAATGACTAAGGACCTAAAAGTGACCGGTTCCACTCTCTGTTGTACCGTCCCAAATTGTACGTCTTATAAAAGGAGTATGCACATGATTTAGAGGCGTTGATCAGTACCCCTCTGAGAGTGCCAAATCATGTCAGAAGGGAGGCCAGTGCATAAATGTCCATGTGCAGATCTCTAAGATACAAGACCATATCATCAGCGCAAAGGGAGATCGAGTGGGTAGTGTGATCCCTTGGTATTCCAACTGGGTACATCGCCTGACAAAGATGTTGGGCTAGCGGCTCTATCGCCAATACAAACAAAAGTGGAGAAAGGGGACAACCCTGCCGGGTTCCACAGAATATCCGATATGATTGGGTAATGTATTGGCCAGTTTTACCTCTGGCCGTGGGCACTGTGTAAAACATGTTTACCCAGCGGCAGTATTCTGGAGGGATCCTGTAGTGTCTCAGCATTGCCAGCATGTAGTCCCAGCCCAGTGTGTCGAATGCCTGCCGAATGTCTAGTGTCAAACAGCCCGCATAGGGGAAATGATTGTGGGCTGAATCAAATAAGCTAAATCGTCGGCGTATATTCAAGGGAGTGCTTCGATGCTGTACAAAGCCGTTTTTGGTCAGAATGGATTAGCCCCGAAAGCATGGGAAGGAGACAGCGACCAAGAATTTTACTGAGGATCTTGTAATCTGTATTGAAGATCGACAGATGCCTGTAGGAGGATAGGTTAGCGGGGGGTTTATCAGGTTTTAATAAAGACATCACTATTGCTTCCCTGACCGTAGGTGGCAAGGCCCCCTCTTCTAGGGATGTTACGTATAGTTGCAGCAATTTTGGTACTAGTTGTGATGCAAAGGTGAAGTAGAACTTAATGGGGAGCCCGTCCGATCCTGGTACCGTATTGTGTGCAAATTCCTTCATGGCGCCATGAATCTCTGCCTTCGTGATGGGGGATGCCAGATCCTTAACATCAGCTGCGCTGCAGAGATGACTGGGAGGGGCACTACCGCTAGAAAAGTGTTTATTGCTTCCGGGGGGCGGGGGGTAATGATGGAGCGTTGTAAAGGCCTACATAATAGTAATGAAATGCTGTGTTGATTTCAAGTTGCGTTGACACTAGCTTGTGAGCAGGGGTAGGGATTGACAGTACAGGTGTGGGAGAGAATTGGGGTTGTGTCATACGGGCAAGTAATGTGCCTGATCTGTCCGCATCAGCATGTGTCCGTTGGGTATAGGTATTTAGGTCAATAAGTCACAGGCGCTGTAGTAGTTCTGCGTATCGCACTCTATTTATTTATTTATTATTTTATTTATTTAAGGATTTGTAAAGCGCCTGGTGACCCGAAGGCATCCCCGCGCTGTTAGAGCTAAGTTCGTCGGAAGGCGAGAGGAAATTTACTTAGGGAAGAGCAGAGTTTTGAGATGTTTGAGGAAACGCAGGTGGCAGGGTTCCAGTCGCAGACTGCGGGGAAGAGAGTTCCAGCGATTGGACGCCTTGACGGAGAAGCGACGGCCTCCAGAGCGCACCTTCCTAAACCTGGGAACACTCACCAGTCCTTCATTGTCCGAGCGCAAGGATCTCGGAGCTTTGTAAGGGGTTATCATGTCTCCCAGGATCATTGGACCTTGTCCGTAGAGGAGCTTGTGTGTAATGCACATTGCCTTAAATTCAATCCTTTCTCGGACTGGTAGCCAATGCAGAGCCTTAAGCGCAGGTCTAGCAGAGGATCTAGAAGGGAGACCCATCAGCATCCGGGCTGCTGCGTTTTGGGTTCGTTGGAGCTTGCTCAGAGTGACTTCTGGGGCTCCTAAATAGACAGCATTGCTGAAGTCCAAACGTGCCAAGACCAGTCCTTGGACCAGGAGTTTCCTGGATTGAGGGGGAAGTAGGGGGAGGATCTTGCGGACTGACCTCATAAGTCCAAAGCAGGGTCCTGCTGTTTTAGTCGCCTGGGTCTTCATGGAAAGGTCCGTTTCGAGCCAGACCCCAAGACTCTTGATTTCTTTTTTTGGGGCCGGTACCTCACCCATAACATCGGGCCAGACAGAAGATGGAATTGCTGACCACTTCTTCCCCATCAGCATAACTTCCGTTTTGGATCCAATTAAGTTGGAGTGAGGACTCGCACATCCAGAGATGAATTTTCTGGAGGCAGTGCAAAAGGTTATCTGGGTATTGCTCAAGATGGGAGAGCGAGACGACCAATTGCGTGTCGTCCGCATAGCTCACAATCTTGATGCCGAAGGGGGTGACTACCTCTTCCAAGGGGGCCATATATGCATTAAAAAGAGTGGGACTAAGTGAGGAACCCTAAGGGACCCCACTTGTCAAAGGAAGAGAGTCAGAGCGGGAGTTGTTATCCCAGACCTGGAATGAGCGACCCGAGAGGAAAGACTCTATCCAGGCCAGCGCGGTGCCCCCAAGTCCCGCCCTGGCCAGCCGGTGGAGCAGGACACGGTGGACCCGATTTTGCTGATGCCCGGGAGGAGCGAGATTGGCCTATAGTTGGCCAGAACGGCGGGGTCCAGATGAGGTTTTTTAAGAAGGGCTTTGACAACCGCCTCCTTCCAGCTAGGAGGAACGACGCCTTGGGACAGCGAAGCATTAATCAGATCCAGGACTGGAGAGACAATCGCTGAGGAAATTGATTTTAGAAACCTCATGGGGGCAGGGTCACCCGGAGAGCCACTTTTCATTTTGGCCAGAGTTTTTTCAACTTCGACCAGCGAGACTGCTCTGAAGGCATTCAGCTGCGGGGGATGGTCGCCTGCAGGGCAAGTGTTGGGCGTGGCGTTATCCCAGCAGGATGGCTGGTTCGGCTGTGGAAGAGAAGTAAGAATATGGGAGACTTTAAAGTCAAAATATTTGGCCAGTTCATTACTCCTATCTGACGGATTCCTGGTAGGTAAGGGGGGTTGTGGAATCTTAAGGAGTTCCTTAACAATAAGATAGGATTCTCTGGCGGAGTTTGTGGCGTTTTTAATCCTATTGTCATAGTAGGAGGTTTTGGAGAGTTTAAGAGCGGATTTATATACCCTCACGGACCTCCGGTAGGAGTCTTTACTGGAGTGGAGCCAGTCCTTCCTCCCCAGTCGCTCCGCTTTTTTGCATTCCTTGCGGAGGGCTCTGAGTTCCGTGCTAAACCAGGGGGCCGAGCCAGTCATTCCGCTCTTATTTTCACAAGTTTTAATAGGTAGGATGGAGTCGAGTGAATCGCAAATCCATTTCCTAAAATTGCTGTCAGCAACGACAGGGTCCTCTGAGGGGGCATAGGTGGTTGATTCCAGAGCTCTGGCCCAGTCCTCAGTAGAGAGTCTGGACCATGCCCTGTCCTGGGTATATATGACGGGTTTGTGGGGCTTCCTGAATTTTCCTGGCCAGAAGAGAGGCACCAAGAAGTGGTCTGTCCAAGGGAGGGGGCAAGAAGCCTCTCTCAGCTCTGCCTCCTTTGGTGCGCCGAGCTAGACCGCTACCTCTAGGGATTGCAAGTCTGATTCTAATTTTGTGCCCATTGAAACTCCGCAGAACACCACTTTAAAGGCCTCCCATTCAAGCAGCCACGTTGAAGCTGTGCCTGTATTCTCAGAAAAAAAGGAGGTAATTGTGGTGGCCAAAGTGTTTCTAAATACCGAATCTTCTAAAAGCTGGGGCTACAATCGAAATGTTGGAATCAGGGAAGGTACTCGGCCCCAGTGTAGTGTGAGTTCCAGCCGGTTATGATCCAATATAGTTTTGCCTAAGTAGGTAGTGTGGGTGACAGCTGTGAGCAAGGAATGTGGACATATGAATCTATCTAGGAGGCATTGTAGGGCATGGAGATGTGAATAAAAGGAGTACTCTTGCAGGTCTATGTTATTAGCTCGCCATTCATTTTCTAAACTCTACCCTGCCACCCACTGACGTAGGAGCTTGGCTTGCTGTGTTACTGCCGTGCCTGGGAGTGGAGGATGTGAACTATCCAAGTCTGTATCGAGGACAGCATTAAAGTCCCTGCCTATCAGCCAGGGGTATTGTGCCCAGTCCGCCAGTGCGACTGACAAGCGAGCCAGGAAAGCCTCATGATCCATTTTGGGTGCATATATAGACCCCAATACTACCAGTTTTCCATCCAGTGTGCCCTTCAATAACGCATACCTGCCTTGGTCATCAATCTTGGACTCTACCACTGTGAACGGGACCCCACCCCTTATCCACGCTGCTGAATCCCTTGAGAATGCCAAATATGAAGTGCTGTGTAGTTGTTCCCTTCATCGCTTGCACAGTTTGTGGGCTTCTGTAGACATTAGGTGCGTCTCCTGAAGGTGCACTATATGTGCACAGCGTCTATGCAACTGTGCCAGTACTCTATGTCTTTTTTGAATTGAGCCCATTCCATGGATATTCCAGGTAATAAATGTATAAGATTTAGCTATTGTTGACATTGGGAATTTGAGTTAAAGCATAAGGGCCCCACCTCACAGCCAAAAGGTCAACCCCAGCATTATCTCTAAACATGACCACTTTTAAGTTTAATATTCGTGCAAATCCCCAATACTTGGTCGAGCGAGCAACTTTTGTTCGAACAAACTTTCCCGAAACAGTAAACATGTTGAACTGTAATGTAAAACAGTGCCTTCTGTTCTTGGGTGGGCAAAGAGTTCCTGTCAGATAGAAAGAATATATGCAAGTTCCATCTTATTGACGGTGCTGTGCTGCACTGTCTGGACCACAGGGTGATAATTTAGCAACATTATGTACTATCCCCTTCATACAAATATATATTGGTGGCATAAGTATAAGAGAAGGCCCACTGCGGTGTAGCAAATACAAGTGTTGTACATAGATAAGTTCAATTTATGTAATGCCATATTATTAATTACTAATCACTTCCACTATATAACATTTTGCCACCCGGCCACCCCTCAGGCAGATCTGAGTCGTAGACAACAGTAAAAAGGATATCTCTTCAGCACTCAGTTCAATGGATCGTTGCTCAGTTGAGGGGAAATCGATGGGAATAAGACGACGCTCCCCCGGAGTCCGAGTCTGATGCCGCAGCCTGCAAGGAATTGGAGCTGTTAGGTAGACGAATTGTCCTTAGTGTTGACGCCGAACGGAGACCCTCCTGTCTGCCCTCTAAAAGCAGCTCAAGGGACGGCGACCCAGTGATACTGTTCTGAGTAAGTATTTCTCTTCTGCGCCTATGTGGGGGTCTCTGTGACTTCGGCAACAATGACATGTGGTGTCCCCCACGGCAGATCCAGGAGCGTGTCGCTCCATCCAGTCCCAAGTACTTTCGGGTGTTTCAAAGAAATGGGAGCGCTGATTATGGAGGATCCTCAGTTTAGCCGCAAAGAGAAGCGCAAAGAAAAGACCTGCTGCTCGTAAGCGGGCTTTAACCTCCAAAAAAGAAGAGCATTTGCATTGCACTGCCTGAGTACAATCAGGAAAAATTGGTACTTTGGCATTGTTGACCATGAGGGGGCCGCTGTCAAGGGTAGCCGAAGAAGGAAATCACGATCTCTAAAGTTCAAGATTTTTGCAATTTTTGGGCGTGGGTTCGAACCAGGAACTGGTTTCTTAGTGGATACACATTGTGCCCGTTCCACGGTGAAGAGTTTGGACAGTCCAGTTGGGGCCACTTTTGTTTTGAGCCAGTCTTTGATGAAGAGCATCAGACGTGGGCCTTCTTACTCCTCAGGAAGACCAACTATGCAGAGGTTGTTCCAACGATACCTCTCTTCCGCGTCACCTGCCTGGGCCTGGAGGACCTCCATCTGATGGCGCAGTTGTAACATTTGATCAGAATTTTCTTTTACCCTAGGGTTCACTTCTTCTAGAGCCGCTTCATTAGTCTTGACGCGGTCCGGAAATTTACGGTAGTCATCCTTTTGTATGTTGAGCTCAGTGGAGATCGCCCCAAGTTATTGTGCTATGGCCACCCTTGGATCACGTATCTCCTGCAGGATCATGTCCAATTTGTCAATAGGGGGGGTTTACCGGGACAGAGTCCCCAGGCAGAGAGTGAGCTGAGGAGGTCTCCGAGGGTGGGGACCCGGAGTGCCTCAGTCTTGGATTTGGTGCCTCCCATGGTCCTATACGGGCTATGAGAATTTGTGTAGTCTGTGGGGGGTGACCTAAAGGTTATTCGGAGGTGATTAGGCCTCCACTAGCGTCGGCGCACTGAGGGGCCACTGATGTGTCTGTATATGAGGATTGGCCGAGGGCTCGGACCAATACCGTTGCAGACCCGCTGTGAGAGGGCCTTGGCCCCAGGCCTTAGCACATCATTCAGATCTCTGGGTTGCCGCACCGCTCACTCACTGCCATCAATGCAGGGGTCGGCTCCATCATCTAGGCAGCAGGTAACAGTCCGTTTCCGCAGTTCCATCTTGGATTACATGGGGTAACTGCAGAATAATATTCCCGGGTCCAGGTGCTCGTTGCCTATGCGACCGCCATCTTGGGCTGCTTGCCACGCCCCTCCTTAAAGTCCTTCTTGATATCAAGGAAGGACACCATGGCGTTTGACCCAGGATCCAGAAAAAATGTCTCAAATTTATAGGAGTTTCCTTCCTAGGAATAAATCCATTTTGATCCGGATGTGTCATCAGCTGGGCCAATCTGTTTGCCAAAACTTTACTCAGAATTTTGCATTTTCACTTGAAGAGGGCCAATACGGTGGAACTTCCATCGGGTTCTGCCCTTACTCTGTAACACTCAATTGGGATTGCCTTACCCTTTGCCAACTGATCTATTGAAACGTGGATCTCTTTGGTAATCAGTGCTTCGTTCAGCCCCTCTCTCTGTTCTGCAATAAGACACGGCAACTACAACGCGCCCAGAAACACCTCTTCACACCCCCCTTCCCGCTGAGCAGGAGCTCCATACAATGTTTTATAATACAGTGCAAATACTGCGCTAACCAATGTTGTGATGGATAGCAGAGATCAGTTTTTGGCCAGCTCTGACTCAACCAATCAACTCAGCAGTCTATCCAACATGTCCCCCTTAGAGTGCTGTTGTGCCAAATACTTTTTATTTTGTACCAGGCCTAGCCACACAGGCCGGTCAATACCTTGAAAGTTACTAGCAGAGTTTCAAGAGCTTAGGCGCCCTGGACACTCAAGGCTGCAATCAGTTTGAGTTCCTCTTCTTTCACTAATATTTGATGAGTCAGCGCTTTCTAGACCCCAAACATAGGCTCAGATGCATCAAACGTTCATGCAAAGCAGCAAGTCACCTTGCTGCCCTGCGGGAAAGGGAAAGAGCTGGAATGTACTGTTTTTAACATTATATGGCACATTCCTGTCCTTTCCTAGCACTGGAGCACAATGTGCTGCCGTGTGGCCCCGCAGGCGCCCTTGCATCATGGCGCATGGGGGCCTGCTTTGCAGGCAGGATGGTTTTTGTGCAGAAAGGGACACCTTCCTGCACAAAAGCAATCCTCAGAGGCATTGTCCTCTTTCTATGTGTGGTGCAGAATGCAGCACACGCAGAATGAGGAAAACAAGGAGAAATAAAGACATTTTTCCTCATAGCATTTTAATGCATTCCCATGCCTACCACTAATGGTAATTTTGCGACTGCACCAAAATCCATGGTTGGATGCATGGGAACACCACGCTCCACCCATGGAACGCCTCCCTGGGACAGAGTACCACAGGGCAGCAATTTGTGCCGCCTTGATGTACTCCAGCTTTATCAAGTTATACAGTGCCACACAAGGTGGCCTTGCATGGCTTGATAACTCTTACTTTAGTGTTGCGTCGCTCCTGCTCCCCCTTGTGTGGTGCAAGGGCGACACTATACTATGATAAATAGGGGCCCGCATCTCTATACAAACCCTCCAACTACTGCCTTAAAAGCTTCCCAGTCAATCAGTGGGCCTGACCCGTAACATGGGGTCTAATTCACAAAAGTAAACTTAGATCAAAAGCCTCATTTTAGACCTGAAGTCTCAGTTTAGACCTAAAGTCTAACTTAGAACAAAAGTCTATCTTTAGTGGTTGTAAAGTTAGACTTTTAGTCTACGGTAGACTTTAGGTCTAAACTTAGACTTTTAGTCTAAGTTTACTTCTGTGAATCAGGCCCATCATTTTTACGGAAAAAGAGAGCTGTACTTTCACCAATTTCTGTTCGAAACACTGACTCCAACAGCGCCTCTCCCCTGAGATGCCACATAGGAATCAGTGGTCGGATCCTAACTAAGCCACCATTAAGAGGATTGGATTAACATCAGATACAGGTTGGGCCAAGTAATGGGCATCCACTATCTCCAATGTACTCCCCAGCCTCATCGGGCCATGTCCAAACATGTGTGTACCTTATGCATCGGGGAATAGGGCGAGAACTCAAAAGCTTGCGGATCTACTTCCCTCCAACCCTCCAGGGGGTCCAATTGCCACCTTCAATAAGCAACGCTTTTGGCCCTTGGTACATCCCGGCAATGGGGATCCAATCAATCCTTGAGAACATCAATTATCATCTCCCCCCAATAACCAGCTTGCATTGCATGTGCTTATGAGATATGTGTAGGAGAGTAGGGTCTGCTATCCTATGGTCACCCAAAAGTTTTGCTTTTTGCTTCACTGGTTTTTGACATATTGAGGCTGTGGGCCTGCTAATCAGACCCCCAGCCTGCTGTTCTCTCTACTAAATTAACACTATGCACTATAGGTGCATAACCAATTGGAAGTGGATCACCCTGTGAGCTCCTGTACCAGTGTACACTAGGAACCCAGGGCATAGGTGTATCTAAGGCCTACCAGGGGCTGAAGCATGTATTGTGCCACCCCTGGCCTGGCCTAACAATTTGACACAACTGGCTGATCACTCAGCTGGGGTAAGTTGGTGTAACCACCTCTTACTTAGGTGTAGTATACCTATACCTAACTTTAAATGGGACACATGTTAACCTATAAGTCACTCCTATGGCAGGCCTTGACAATCCTGAAGGCAGAGTGCTTGGTTCCATGTGAGATGGTGCTCTGGCATGAGCTGAGCCTGTCTGCAGTGGTCGGAACAACTTCCTTCTACCGTTTCCAGATATCGTCATATCATATACTCTTAAGTGCATTATGACCCTCGCGGTTAAAAGCTATCTTTGGTTTGGCTTTATCAAAACATGTCGAGTAAGGTGTCATACGAATTGGAATACTAACCCCTCGCCAATTCTGGCGACGGGGTTAGCATTCCACCCTTCTAGAGGGACACGACATGTATAGTACCTGGAACCTGGGTAAAATCAGACATAGCCTCAGCTCCACAAAATGGATTCTGCCACCACAGACACAAGTCTGCCCTCCTGCTGCTGGGAGTCCTTCCAGCTTGGGAGACGTGGACAAAGGGTTTCCTGCCAGGGGAGGTGTGTGCACCACCCCAGACAGGATTTTGTGTATTGGTCAGGTAGGGCTTGAATGGAATCAGACATGCCTGAGGCTCACAAGGAGCCTCGGTGCATATGCCAGTTCAAACCGGTCCTGGGGCACACTAGCCCCAGACCTGGGGCGAGCTGGACAAAGGATTGGGGGTGTAACCACCCCCCTTCCTGGTCCCACCCTTAGGGAGGGACCTAGCAGGTAGTACGGCCCCTAGAATCCGCTTAAAGGTAGGAGCTGTGTCCTAAGACTTCAGACATCCTGGAATCAACTTAACAACAAGAAGAAGATGGGAACTTCGACGCTCTGCTGCACAGAGGACAGAAGGAAATCTCCCCTATGGTCAGGGAGTGAACATCTTGCTAACGCAAGCACCAACCGGCTATTCGACGTCTGCTTTGCCGCCGCCTCATGCCGGAGCCCGAGCCCAGAGCCTGACAAGACCTGGACCTCCAGACCTCTCACTGCCCGATCCACAGTCCCTGAAAAGAAGAAACCCGTGGAGGCACTGAGACACGTGGAGCCAGCCATCTTGAAAGACCAACGACAAGCTGCAAGCGCGACAACAGAGGCTCCCTCCAAGTTGTGCTTTGGGTCCTGAGAAGCCCAACATCCAAGCAGCATTTGCACCCAAGGTGAGCCCTCCAGCATCTCCACGATCTGCGTGGGGCCCCTCTGCACTTTGCATCTCGATGTGCCTGCCCGGTCCCTGGCCTGTTGGCTAGTGGCCATTTTGGCGACAAACCTTGAAATCTACGATGCTGGTATGGTTGCTCCAGACTGGCCCCAGTTGCTCTCCAAAGGAGCAGCCCCTCTGACCTTTCTGGTTAGAACAATCAGCTTTCTTGACTTTCCACAACTCCTGCCTTTGCCAAGGCTTGTTTGCTTCTTTCGAGCCGCTGACACCGCCGACAGCGAGAGCCTGCGCGGGACAGCTCGTGAACTGACTCCTGGACGTCGTTGACCTTCAGGGACCACGTGGCTGCAGAGACAAGCTACACCTCATCACCTGTTTGCACCCGACATCGCCTGGTACCTACCTGGTGCCATGCTGGTCACTGGCTAGTGACTGTGAACACTGTCCCCTCTGCTTTCAGGTCTTCTACAACTCCGATCCACTCTTGGATCCACTGCATCTCTTCTGGACCGGCCGCCTGCAGCATCTTTGTCATCAGGCTCCATTGAATCGATAGACGAAACCCGACGCACTTCGAAACCTATGCACCCGCTTCCTGTGGGTGAGGTAACGCTGGCACTCCAGTGCCCAAGTGTAGAGAAACATCTCTAATGTCTGTGTTTTAAGTCTTAAGTTCGTAGTCCATCCAGAAGACCCTTCTAGCAGTAACTTTTGAACTTTTACGCACCCATTGAAAATCTATGGGAGCCCGTGTGTAACTTTCCTCACTGCACACGCGACCCGTGGACCTCCTGGTCACTAACTGAAGTTAGCTCCTTGTAGGCCCAGCGATTCTAGAGGCCCTAGGCCTTTTCCCTTTCCTGTTCGTGGTACTTATACCACTATTTTAGTATATGGTTTGAGTGGCCACCAGGGCCCATCAATATAAAGTGCAACTTCTGTATATTGTAATACTTTCTTGTTTAACAATTTGTGCTCCTGTGCTCATAAAGAGTCTAGGGGATACTTTGAGTAATAAATACATATATATTTTGAATATATATCTGTGTGGTCTCCTTTCATTGGTATAAAAGGGGGTTGCATATGGTAAAACAGCCTGCTTAACACGCTTTAACGAGTTTAGCCTCAAAGACTGCTTAGCCTACGCTACCACTAGGGCAGCTAGTCCGAAAAGGTTGACTTACAACCACACCATAAGGGTTGCTTGGCATGGTACAAGGTGGTCACTTTAACTAGTGAACATCAGATACCAGGCCAACTTCTCACAATATGGATCAGTCTCCAGCCTTCCCTCTCGTACCCAAAATGTGACCCTTGGTAGACATGCACTTTAGCTACCAAATATGGAACCTCTGAAGAAATCAAAATGAATGCTCTCCTGGAGCTCCAGAGCCATGAACATTCCAGATAATAGAAACCAAACGCGTCAGCAGAGCAATATTGGAAAATTATTCATATGAATTATTGCTCCTTCCCCCCACAATCGGGCCAGTCCTACGAACAGCTGCTCCAAGTTACACTTTGTCACAAAACTACTAACTGATGTGAAAATAGTCAGCTTGGCTAACAATAAACATACCTTTGTTCCTGGTCATTAGATTAAAGGTTACTGCGTGCAACTCAGGATATCCAGGAAATGTCAAATGTTGATATTAGCACACTCCTCAAGACTGTAGAAGTTAGGCCTTCACCCAGTGTCAGCCAATCCCAATGTGGACAGCAACAGTCAGGCTCTCCTGCATGCATGACATTTGAATTGATATCTACTTGAAGAAGAAGCTGTCAAATCATTGAGTCTGCTGACTTAGGCCCTATATTAATGCATCGGAGCTGGAACCCTCATCCGTATCTGGCCCAATTAGCAAACCCTTCTGTCCAAGCCCAAAGCAGACCTTCTTTGGGATAGTACTATCTTAACACTTTGGGCCCTTCCCACAGGTAGCTGTTACTTAGTAGGGGAGGTTCCAGTCTGACAGGTGAGGTTGTTCCTGAGGAGTCTTGAAGAACCCTGTTGATCCATAATTCATGGCCTGCCGTTTTCCTTGGTCTCCAACCAACCCCATGCGACTTCAGGCATGTGAAAGAAGTACATTTGATTTTTCACCACTATGTGCATCCTGCCGGGATACAACAGGACAAATGTAATATCAGGGCTGCGTAAACACCACGTTATATCAATGTAAAAAGAACAGTTGATGGACACAATGCTAAACAATGTCAAATATTCACCCCAGTACAGAGATCTGTGTCTAAATGCATAGTATTTTTGCACACCATGCCATTCCGGTTTAAACCCAGCCATATGCTAATCAGTCTTGACCCTGTTCCGTATTAGAACAGTCCAGCCCGAATCCAGTGTCATGATGAACACGGTACCGACGTCTAAGCATATCAGTCTGACTTGGGGTGACAAAAAAAGAACAATTGATGGACGGAATGCTGAACAATGTCATACATTCACCACAGTACAGAGATCTTCGCCTAATCCATTGTTCTTTTGCCCACCATGACATTCCAGTTTAAACTAGGGGTGGGCGGAATTTGCGTAATTGCGTTACGCAAATCTCCGCGAAACGGTAAAAAATCTCCGCGAACACGGAGAAATTCCGCGAACACGCGGTATTGCTTGTTCGCGATGCTTTTTTCCTGTTCGCAATTGCTGTTTGCATGCTCGAGGAGAAATATCTCGCGAACATGCATTTTGAGAACGCGAACAAGCACAAATTTCGCGAGATCGCGGAAAGCAGACTTTTGAGCAATTTCGCGTTCTCCGCGGAACGTGAAATTACGCAAATTCCGCAAATTCCGCGAGCGGAACGGAATTTGCCGCCCAGGCCTAGTTTAAACCCAGCCAAATGCAAATCAGCCATGATCCTACTACTCATGGGAACAGTAAGGCCCGAACTGCCCAGCCAGGTCCTCCTTGGACCGTAAGCAAGCATCCTGGGACCAAATGGACAAGGGTATGCCCAGATGTGGGTCCCTTGCTCTCACCTTGGTGCACCCCAAAACCGATCCCAGGATCCTTGTTTCCAGTCCAGGGAGGTCCTGGACTGGCAATTCAGGCGGGACTTTTCCCACGGGGATCAGGGTATAGTCTGATTTACATATGGCTGAGGCCAAAATCGGGTGGAATGGTGAGCAATAAAGCCATGGGTTTAACCTAGATCTCTTGACTGGGGGTGAGTGTCTGAAAAGTTTCAGCACTCCATCTATCATCTTGTTGTGTTTGCTATGTCCGCCCTAAGTGGCCAGGGTATGCCCAGATGTGGGTCCCTTGCTAGCTGTGCCACTGGATTTAAGCTAACCTGGCTTATGAGGGGTGATACCCCGAAACCGGTTCTAGGATGATGTCTCCAGTTCAGAGAGGTCCTGGCCTGGCAGTTCAGTGTGGACTGTTCCCATGGAGAGCAGAGACAAGTCTGATTTTCATATGGCTCAGTCCAAACGGAGGTTGCATGGTGAGTAAAAGAATGATGGATTTAACCTAGATCTCTTGACTGGGGTGAGTGTCGGAAAAGTTTCAGCACTTCATCATCTTGTTGTGTTTTTTATATTCATGTATGTATGCACTGTTGTTGAACTAGCGCCATAAAATCCAGGATTAATTGGGCCTTTGCATTCTCTCCTTCCCAGTGACCAGGCACTTGTGCAGCTACCAGAATATGTTTACGATTACAGTCAACCACAAGGATCCTAGAAGCCGCCGCCTCATACACATGTTGCGTTACTCCAAGAACACGTCCGAGGCAGCCACTTCCAGGCCTCTGGCATGCCCACCAGGTGACTATTATTCTACTGGGAGCATCCCTCTGTGTCCTCAGCTCTATGCTATAGCACTTCCACCATTTTGAAAAATTACTTGATTTTTGTCTACAGCCCCTGCACCATCAGGTGCAACACCATAACACTTGAGTCATTTGCCATCAACCTGTCTGATAATTTCTTCTTATCGGCCCTAAGTTGCGTCACCTCCGTAGCCACAGCATCAATCTTCTTTTCAAGATACCCATTTCACGATTGCTGCAAATTTTTCGTTATGCTCCTCCTGGGAATTTTCAGCAGCTTTAAGTGAAAGTCTAGATCCAATGTCCTCTTGGGTATCAGTACCAGACAGAGGGCTCCTATCGGACAATTATTTCCCCCTTTCGGCTTCACCATGTTGGCGACTTACACTTCAGGACACAGAAACAACTGGTCCTCTCTGCTGCACTAGAAGTCCCAACCAGGTTAGTTATCCACACAATGCCAGCGTGCCAGGTCAGGCAGCTTGCTCTACTCTTTGAGCAATGCCAGCACCTTCAGACCCCAACGGGTGATCAGCTGCGCTATAAAAGTGATTGATTGATTGACTGATTGATTGATTCAGAACAGTGTTTTATTTAATGACTCAATTAACTCCAGCATATGAACCTCCAGGGCTATACGTGAAGGGGCGTGGCCTATGTCATTAAGGAAATAGCTTAAACACCGGGGCCCTCATTTATGAAAAGTGACGCATTGCTGCAAGAAAACAGCAATGCATCACCTTTCATTGCACCCTCCTTGCGACATGCTGGATGCGTCATATTTACAGTATGACGCATCATGTTGCAAGGAGTTACAGATACGTCAGAATTTCTGACTTAACTGTAGGCGCAGTATTGACACATTGCTGGAGTTTGTCACAAAAGTGACGCAACTCCAGCAATGGGTCATTACACATGGGCAAGCCCCATGTTATATGTACCTGCATCAGTCTTACGCCTGTCATGAGGCAGGCGTAAGATATTGACGTATTTGCGTCCTAGAAGTGACGCAGTGAAATCTTGCGTATTTCATTGCGTCACTTCTACGACTCTTTCTTGCGTCAAAAAACACCCCCCTTGCATACATTATACCTGGTGCAGGTATATTGTGGGCAGGGGTTTACAAAGTGACGCATCCACCACTTTGTAAATATGGCGCAACATGGCGCATTTTTTGCACTGCTGGTGTGACGCACCAGCAGCACAAAAGTGATGTAAGGGGCTCATAAATAAGGCCCCTGGTACTTTGCTACTTCTCCGAGATATATAATAAAACAATTGACAACACATCTAAAAATGATCCAGGACTATTGGCTTTGTCAACGGTTGTTAGCTGTATAAGATGAATGAGTAACACCGATGACTTTGCTGTACGTAATGTTGAAAATACTTTCATTCTGAAGACATGAGATTGTAAAATAACTATAATGCTCCATTAGGAACATTGAATCTATTGTTTTGTAAAATATTTCACGTAATGCATTGTGGGCTTGAAAATGTCTAGAAGCTGCTAATCCTCTTAGCCTCTTTGAAGATTTATCAAAGGGCTGTGATGGGTCGTACTGCTGAGGTAAGATTTTTTATTTACACTAAGGGCAAAAATGGAGAGCCCGATAGGGACCCATCTCAGCACCTGGGACCCTATTTATGAGGCCCTGCGTCACATTTACGCCGCTGTTGCATCACTTTTTGTGACGCTGCGGCGGCGTAAATAATGCGCCACATTGCACCATATTTACAAAGTGACGCATATAGTCAGATGCGTCACTTAGTAAACCCCTGTGCTACATTATACCTGCGTCAGGCATAATGTATGCAAGGTGGGTGATCCCCCGAATCGAAGCTTCGTAGAAGTGGCGCATTGAAATCTATAAGATTTCAGTGTGCCACTTCTAGGACACCATTGCGTCAATACCGTATGCCTGCCTCATGGCAGGTGTAAGGGTGACACAGTACATTAAAGATAGGCCTCCCCCACATCATTATGGGGTCTGGGCAGTGTCCATGCCATGCACCCCTATGGGCAGGTAAATGTCACACTCAGACCTGGGGGTTCTGGAGATTCTGAGCTTTGTTACCAAAATTCGAGGCAAACATAATGCCAGGCACAGCACCATTTTCATCACCTCAGACTCATTGGTCAGCCGCTCATTCAGCCGCTACTCGTCCTTGTACAGCGTCGCGACCACCACTTTCTGAAACCACTCACCCTTGATATTCAACAGCAGGACTTAAACAAAACTGTGTCTTGGATTCCTGGACATTCAACAGCAGGGCTCAAACAAGGCTGTTTATTGGCTCCTTCGATATTCAACAGCAGGGCCCAAACAAGGCTGTGTCTTGGCCCCCTCGATATACAACAGCAGGGCCCAAACAAGGCTATGTCTTGGCCCCCTTGATATTCAAAATCACAGCTCAAACAAGGCTGTGTCTTAGCCCCCTCGATATTCAACTGCAGGGCTCAAACATGGCTGTTTCTTGGCCCCCTAGATATTTAACAGCACAGCTCAAACAAGGCTGTGCCTTGGCCCCCTCTATATTCAACAGCAAGCCTCAAACAAGGCTGTGTCTTGCCCCTTCAATATTCAACTGCAGGGTTCAAACAAGGCTGTGTCTTAGCCCCCTCGATATTCAACAGCAGGGCTCAAATAAGGCTATATCTTGGCCCCCTCGATATTCAACAGCACGGCTCAAGCAAGGCTGTGTCTTGGCCTCCTTGATATTCAACAGCAGGTTCCAAACAAGGCTCTGTCTTGGCTCCCTGGATATTCAACAGCAGGGCTAAAACAAGGCTGTGTTTTGGTCTTCTTGATATTCAACAGCTGGGCTCAAACAAGGCTGTGCCTTGGCCCCCATTGATATTCAACAGCAGGGCTCAAACAAGGCTGTGTCTTGGCCCCCTTTATATTCAACAGCAGGGCTGAAACAAGCCTGTGTCTTGGCCCCCTCGATATTCAACAGCGGGGCTCAAACAAGGCAGTGTCTTGGCCCCCTCGATATTCAACAGCACAGCTCAAACAAGGCTGTGTCTTGGCCCCCTCGATATTGAACAGCAGGGCTCAAAAAAGGCTGTGTCTTGGCCCCCTCGATATTCAACAGCAGGGCTCAAAAAGGCTGTGTCTTGGCCCCCTTGATATGCAAAAGCACAGCTCAAACACGACTGTGCCTTGGCCCCCTCGATCTTCAACAGCAGGTCCCAAACAAGGCTGTGTTGTAGCCCCCTCGATATTCAACAGCACAGCTCAAACAAGGCTGTGTCTTGGCCCGCTCGATATTCAACAGCAGGGCTCAAACAAAGCTGTGTCTCGGCCCCCTCGATATCAAACAGCAGGGCTCAAACAAGGCTATGTATTGGCCCCCCTTGATATTCAACAGCAGGGCTCAAACAAGGCTGTGTCTTGGCCCCCTCGATCTTCAACAGCACAGCTCAAACAAGGCTGTGGCTTGGCCACCTCAATCTTCAACAGCACACCTCAAACAAGAGTGTGTCTTGGCCCCCTTGATATTTAACAGCAGGGCTCAAATAAGGCTGTGTCTTGGCCCCCTTGATACTCAACAGCAGGGCCCAAACAAGGCTGTGTCTTAGCCCCCTCGATATTCAACAGCAGATCTCAAACAAGGCTTGGCACCCCTCGATATTCAACAGCAGGGCTCAAACAAGGCTGTGTCTTGGCCCCCTCGAACTTCAACAGCACAGCTCAAACAAGGCTGTGTCTTAGCCCCCTTCATATTCATCAGCAGGGCTCAAACAAGGATGTGTCTTGTGCCCCTTGATATTCAACAGCAGGGCTCAAACAAGGTTGTGTCTTGGCCCCCTTGATATTTAACAGTTGGGCTCAAACAACGCTGTGTCTTGGCCCACTTCATATTCAACAGCAGAGCTCCAACAAGGCTTGGCCCCCTCGATATTCAACAGTAGGGCTAAAACAAGACTGTGTCTTGTGCCCCTTGATATTCAACAGCAGGGCTCAAACAAGGCTGTGTCTTGGCCCCCTTGATATTCAACAGTAGGGCTCAAACAAGGGTGTGTCTTGGCCCCCTCTATATTCAACAGCAGAGCTCAAACAAGGCTTGGCTCCCTCGATATTCAACAGCAGGGCTAAAACAAGGGTGTGTCTTGGCCCCCTCGATATTCAACAGCACAGCTCAAACAAGGCTGTGTCTTGGCCCCCTTGATATTCAACAGCAGGACTCAAACAAAGGCTGTGTCTTGGTCCCTTGATATTCAACAGCAGGGCTCAAACAAGGCTGTGTCTTGGCCCCCTCGATATTCAACAGCAGGGCTGAAAAAAGGGTTTGTCTTGGCTCCCTTCATTTTCAACAGCAGGGCTCAAACAAGGCTGTGCCTTGGCCCCCTCGATATTCAACAGCAGGGTTCAAACAAGGCTGTGTCTTGGCCCCTTGATATTCAACAGCAGGGCTCAAACAAGGTTGTCTCTTGGCCCCCTCGATATTCAACAGCACTGCTCAAACAAGGCTGTGTCTTGGCCCCTTCAATATTCAACTGCAGGGCTCAAACAAGGCTGTGTCTTGGCCCCCTCGATATTCAACAGCACTGCTCAAACAAGGCTGTCTCTTGGCCCCTTCAATATTCAACTGCAGGGCTCAAACAAGGCTGTGTCTTGGCCCCCTTGATATTCAACAGCAGGGCTCAAACAAGGCTGTGTCTTGGCCCCCTCGATATTCAACATCACTGCTCAAGCAAGGCTGTGTTTTGGCCTCCTTGATATTGAACACCAGGGGTCAAACAAGGCTGTGTTTTGGCCCCCTTGATATTCACCCGCAGGGCTCAAACAAGGCTGTGTCTTGGCCTCCTTGATATTCAACAGCAGGGCTCAAACAAGGCTGTGTCTTGGCCCCCTTGATATTCAACAGCACAGCTCATGAAAGGCTGTGTTTTGGCCTCCTTGATATTAAACAGCAGGGCTCAAACAAGGCTGTGTCTTGGCCCCTTTTGATATTCAACAGCACAGCTCAAACAAGGCTGTGTCTTGTCCCCTTGATATTCAACAGCAGGGCTCAAACAAGGCTGTGTCTTGGCCCCTTCAATATTCAACTGCAGGGCTCAAACAAGGCTGTGTCTTGGCCTCCTTGATATTCAACATCAGGGCTCAAACAAGGCTGTGTCTTGTCCCCTTGATATTCAACAGCAGGGCTCAAACAAGGCTGTGTCTTGGCCCCTTCAATATTCAACTGCAGGGCTCAAACAAGGCTGTGTCTTGGCCTCCTTGATATTCAACTGCAGGGCTCAAACAAGGCTGTGTCTTGGCCCCCTCGATATTCAACAGCAGGGCTCAAACAAGGCTGTGTCTTGGCCCCCTCGATATTCAACATCACTCCTCAAGCAAGGCTGTGTTTTGGCCTCCGTGATATTGAACTCCAGGGGTCAAACAAGGCTGTGTTTTGGCCCCCCTGATATTCAACGGCAGGGCTCAAACAAGGCTGTGTCTTCGCCCCCTTGATATTCAACAGCAGGGCTCAAACAAGGCTGTGCCTTGGCCCCCTCGATATTCAACAGCAGGGTTCAAACAAGGCTGTGTCTTGGCCCCATGATATTCAACAGCAGGGCTCAAACAAGGCTGTGTCTTGGCCCCCTTGATATTCAACAGCACAGCTCAAACAATGCTGTGTTTTGGCCTCCTTGATATTCAACAGCAGGGCTCAAACAAGGCTGTGCCTTGGCCCCCTCGATATTCAACAGCAGGGTTCAAACAAGGTTGTGTCTTGGCCCCCTCGATATTCAACAGCAGGGTTCAAACAAGGCTGTGTCTTGGCCCCATGATATTCAACAGCAGGGCTCAAACAAGGCTGTCTGTCAGGAACCTAGTGAACGTCATTTCTGTAATGGAAAATCAGAATTGCAATCGTAGGGTTATTGTGAAGCCCTCTAGTTGCAATTGTTGGGTAAACGTTTAGGCGGAATTGACCCCTTTAAGATGGCCGCCCTAATTGCTAATTCTTCTAATGTACTTGTGCTAAGGCATGGATATCGCGTGAACCGAGATTTCATCCTCGGCGCGCGCGCACTCTGTTGCGCACTTCAATTTGAGTCTTGACTGAAGCAGAAGTATTTTCGTGTCGCGCTACAGTTTCTGTCAAAACTGGTAGCGTTCCTCTTCGTTTTGCACTTTCTCTTCAGAAGAGAAGAGCAGCATTCAGACCAGTTCGTCCTCATCACAGCTCCTCGTTTTGGGCAGTTGGTCAACTGTGCTGCCCCTTCAGCTGAGAAGTTCAAAGTTTCCCCGCTGCTCGTCGAATTCCTGAGAAGCTTCCTACTTTTTCACAGCTCCGGTAGGCTACCGTCAAATTCGAGGTGAGCCAGTGGAATACCATTGTGACCAGAGACAAGTAAGAATTAGACTTGGTAAAGACTGCGTCGTGAACACAGCAAGTTCCAACTCTGTGATAATAAATGCTCAGTCTCCTTTTCCCCTTCCCCCCTGCCTTTCATGCGTGCTTCCCTTTTCTTACCTCCACCCTTGCTCCTACCTGGCTTCCTTTTTGCGCGTTCAGACCTAGGAGCTGAGCATAAGGAAAAAAATCAACTTTCAGTTCAAGGCTTCGCCTTTCCTCCCAGAGATTTGAAAAGCAATGAGTATTGACAATCGTTTCTTTCAAGAAGACTACTCAAACTGCTGTATGTTGTAAACCAGAATCCTCTATTGGGTAGTCGCAGCATTAGCGAGAAAGGTAGGAAGAGAGGCCCATAGAAGAATTAGAGAATTAGGTTAGGAAGGGAGTTTAACCGTTCCTTTTCTCTCCCATGTGCATTAGGAAAGTAGCTGTCCCTCAATCCCAGCTGCAACCTACTGAATATACAGAAAAAAAAAAAGAAGAGAAGCAATACTCACGCAGAACCTGGTAGGATAAAAGAGAGAGAGAGAGGGATCGATAGGAGGAAGAAGTCAGAAGTAGGTACAAGTGTAGTATTGAAGTGTTGTCTCCCTCTGTGCATTAGGTGCTCCTGTATCATCAAAGAAAGATGACGAAGGAGTTCAGGTCCAGCACGAGTGTCTCTTCTCTGTCCACTTCCCCTTTCCCCCGGCCTGGAGAAGCTGCTTAACGCAGTGAGCTCCGGGAGGCGGGCATTGGGAAAAAGCAACATTCTGCCTCCGTGGAGATTCCAGCGCACCTTCTGACAGATTGAAGTGCCCACGAATTTCCTTCACCCAGGCAGAATGGCTGAGGGATTTAGTTTAAAGGCTTTAGGAGAAATGTTAGAGGGAATTCAGCGAGAAATGGGGACACTTAGTGAAGACAACAAAAATTTAAGGCAGGATATATTAGCTTCCCGTCAAGAGACAATGTTACTCTCTAAAAGGGTTAGTGAAATCACGACAGGAGCTTCCATGTCCCAGTCCTTGTCTAGTAATATTTCAGCTGACCAAGACCAGCGCACAGTAGCACAGGTAGTGCATTCAGTTTCTCCACTTATTCCTTTGGCCCCCCCAGAAAGATTTAGTGGAGATCCACAAAAGGGCCAGCTTTTTCTAACGCAGTGCTCCTTACATTTTATGTGTCGTTCTACTCTCTTTCCAGATGCTCAGTCACGAGTAGCCTTTATATTATCCTACCTGAGTGGGGATGCTGCAAACTGGGCCATGCCTTTAGTTTCACGGGATGATCCTTTTTTGTATGACTTTGAACGTTTCAAGGCTGAATTTTTGAGGATCTTCGATAGACGCAGAATCTCCCAAGCTACAGACAATGAATTGTTAGAGTTGCGTCAGGGATCCAAAGACCTTATAACGTATTTGACTCATTTCAATAAACTTTTAGTAGAAACAAACTGGCCAGAGGAAAAAAGATCTGCCCTATTCTATCGGGGATTACGTGATGACATCAAAGATACCTTGGCGCAGATTCCAAATCGGCCTACAGAGTTTTCGGAACTAGTGGACCTGGTGTTGGAGATTGATTTCCGAAGTTCAGAGAGAAAAGGAGAAAAGAGGTCACAAGATTTTCGATGGAATATTCCACGATTCGATAGAGCAAGAGCTGATCAGAGTAAGAGTTCAGGAACTTCCCTGGAAGGTGAACCAATGCAGATAGGATCTGTTCGCGGTCCCTTAACCCGAGAAGAGAAAGAACAAAGAAGACAAAAGAAGCTCTGTATGTATTGTGGGAGTGCTGGACATTTTGTGAAGGAGTGTCCTAAGAGACCTAAGACCGTAGCTTCGGGAAACTCCCAAAACCATCTGTAGGCGGAGTCGCTCAGGTGGTGCAACAAGGGAATCCGACTCCTGTGAGCCATCAAATTATGAATACCCTTCAAACTCTAAGTCCACATTTAACCTTGCAAATGACTGTACGATTCAGCAAGAAAGAAATCACAGGAGTGGTCATCATGATTGATTCTGGGGCCACTGGTAACTTTTGCGATATTAAATATGCCAGAAAGATGGGAATCCAAGCGGTGCTTAAGGATCGTAAGGAATCAGTTAGAGCAGTTGATGGAACCAACCTCTCTTCGGGCCCTATTACACATCATACAGAATTGGTGGAACTCATTCAGTCCAACGGCCACCGAGAAAATATCCAATTCAATTTAATTGATGCTCCGCAATTTCAAATTATCCTAGGTATTCCGTGGCTCTCCTTGCATAACCCTAATATTGATTGGGAACATCAGACAGTCAACATGGATTCATCCTTTTGCTCAGAACATTGTTTCCCGCAAGCTGAAGAGATTTTGGAGCCCTCGCTAGCAACTCTGTTGTCCTATGGGGGAGGATCCATTGGAGTTATTGATACCTTGGAGATTCCAAAGGAATATGAAGAATACAAGGAGGTATTCAGTGAACAAGAGGCTGAGAAGTTGCCACCACATCGTTCTTATGACTGTGCCATTGACTTGGAACCAGGAGTTGCTCTGCCTTGCAGTAGGATTTATGCTTTGACCGAAGCAGAGAACGGCTACCTTAAGGAATACCTCGATAGATATCTTGCCAACGGCTTCATTAGACCGTCTCAGTCGCCGGTCTCTTCTCCGCTGTTCTTCATTCCAAAGAAAGAAGGTTCCTTAAGAACGTGCATAGACTATCGTGCAATCAACCGAGCAACTATTAAGAACCGTTATCCACTACCATTGATCTCTGTTCTTCTTGATCAGATTAAAGATGCTCAGATATTCACCAAACTAGATCTGAGAGGGGCCTATCACCTTATTCGCATGAAGGAGGGGCATGAATGGAAAACTGCCTTCAGAACCAAATATGGATTGTTTGAATATCAGGTTATGCCATTTGGCCTCTGCAATGCCCCAGCGGCGTTCCAACATTTTATCAACGACGTCATGGGAGATTTGTTGGATAAGATTGCTGTCATCTATTTGGATGACATTTTAATCTTCTCCAGGGATCCTCAAGAACATTCTGGTCATGTTAAGGCTGTGCTAGAAAGGCTCCATCAACATCAACTGTATGTCAAATTAGAAAAATGTGCTTTCAGTGTACAGTCAGTAGAGTTCCTGGGATTCTTAGTGTCTCCTGGTGGGATCACAATGGACGCTAAGAAGGTTCAAGCTGTCATAGAATGGCCTCCACCTAAGAATGTCAGAGAGATCCAGAGCTTCTTGGGGTTTGCCAATTTCTATCGCCGGTTTATTCAAGGATTTTCGCAAAAGATTGTCCCGATTACTCGATTGCTCAAAAAGGGTGTAAAGTTCCAGTGGTCAGTTGAGGCGGAACAAGCTTTTGAGTACCTCAAGAAGAGTTTCACTTCAGCCCCAATCTTGCTTCATGCGGACCCAGCCGAGCCATTCTATGTGGAAGCAGACGCTTCAGATCAAGCTATTGGAGGAGTCTTGTCCCAACGGCACAAAACTACTGGGCAATTGCATCCTGTGGCATATCACTCAAGAAAACTTAGTCCAGCCGAGATCAATTACACCATTGCTGAGAAGGAGTTATTGGCAGTCAAAGATGCTTTTGCCGAATGGAGACATTATCTGCTTGGAGCTCGACATACGGTTACAGTATTCACCGATCACAAGAATTTGCAATTCCTCAAGTCCGCACGAACTTTAACTCCTCGCCAATTGCGATGGTCCCTTTATTTTGCAGATTTTGATTTTGTAATTACTTATCGTCCCGGAAACAAGAATGGCAAGGCGGATGCCTTATCACGAATTCAGACAGAAGCCTCAGAACACCCGATAGATCCACAGCCGATCATTCCCGAATCAAAGATTGTATGCACTCTCTCTCTAACCGACTACAAAGAAGAAATTGGAAAACACATGTCTCCTTCTGAAATGACAGAATGGGCAAGTCAGGAAGAGGGAAGAGAGATTGTGGATTCTTTACCATACTTTAATGGAACCCTCTATGTGCCGACTAAGGAGATTCGAGAACATGTTATGAAAGATTGTCACGATCACCCTTTAGCTGGCCATAAGGGCATCCTGAAAACTACCGATCTAATTCAACGTTACTTCTGGTGGCCCCACATGAAAACCCAGATCAAACAATATGTAGATTCCTGTGAGTTATGTGCCCGAGGGAAATCCACTAGACAGGCTCCCCAGGGGTTTTTGCAACCATTACCCATCCCAAAGCACCCTTGGCATACTGTCACATTAGATCTGATAGTGGACCTACCATTGAGTAGAGGTTACAACACAGTATTGGTAGTAGTAGACACCTACACTAAGATGAGTCACTTTATCCCAGTAAAAGGGGTTCCTTCGGCTCCAGAGTTAGCTAAGCTTTTTAGTGAACATATAGTAAAAATACATGGGATTCCCAAGATTCTAATTTCTGACAGAGGTCCCCAATTTGTGTCCCACTTCTGGAGAGCCTTTATGAAGGGTTTAGGAGTAGAGGTCAGACTCTCCACTAGTTACCACCCTGAGACAGATGGTCAGACCGAGAGGATGAATCAAGAGTTAGAACAGTACCTTCGGCTGTTCCTTCTGGATCAGGGAGGCGATTGGTCCGACCTGTTGTGGATGGCTGAATTTGCACAAAATAACGCAAGGAATGTCTCCACCGGTTTTTCCCCATTCTTTTTGAATTTTGGGAGGCATCCAAATCCTTTTACCACTCAAGGAGATTTTGGGGTACCTTCAGTTAAGGATCTGTTCACAGAGTTATCCTCAGCTCATAGGTCAGCGGAATCTAACCTACTCAAGGCAAAAGAAAGCTATAAGAAGCAAGCAGACAAACATAGGAAGAGAGCAAGAGAGTACCAAGTGGGAGATTCAGTTTGGTTGTCCTCACGTCACCTCAGATTGAAAGGCAATCGAAAATTTCAGCCTCGTTTTGTGGGTCCTTTTCCTATAGAACAGGTCTTGGGTCCAGTGACTGTTAAATTGAAACTACCTGCTCATTTGGGTATCCATCCTGTCTTTCACGTTTCCCTCTTAAAGGCTGTGGCATCAAATCTTAGGAAAAGTAAGACACCCCCCCCTTTAAAGATTGAAGAACATTTAGAGTATGAAGTTAAAATGATCTTAGATTCTAAAAAGATTAGAGGAAAACTATTTTATCTAATTGACTGGAAGGGGTATGGTCCTGAAGAAAGATCCTGGGAACCTGCAGACGAGGTTCATGCTCCATTACATATAAAACGTTTTCATTTGCAACACCCCTTCAAACCAAGACCGATCAATCGGTCATTGAGAGGGGGTACTGTCAGGAACCTAGTGAACGTCATTTCTGTAATGGAAAATCAGAATTGCAATCGTAGGGTTATTGTGAAGCCCTCTAGTTGCAATTGTTGGGTAAACGTTTAGGCGGAATTGACCCCTTTAAGATGGCCGCCCTAATTGCTAATTCTTCTAATGTACTTGTGCTAAGGCATGGATATCGCGTGAACCGAGATTTCATCCTCGGCGCGCGCGCACTCTATTGCGCACTTCAATTTGAGTCTTGACTGAAGCAGAAGTATTTTCGTGTCGCGCTACAGTTTCTGTCAAAACTGGTAGCGTTCCTCTTCGTTTTGCACTTTCTCTTCAGAAGAGAAGAGCAGCATTCAGACCAGTTCGTCCTCATCACAGCTCCTCGTTTTGGGCAGTTGGTCAACTGTGCTGCCCCTTCAGCTGAGAAGTTCAAAGTTTCCCCGCTGCTCGTCGAATTCCTGAGAAGCTTCCTACTTTTTCACAGCTCCGGTAGGCTACCGTCAAATTCGAGGTGAGCCAGTGGAATACCATTGTGACCAGAGACAAGTAAGAATTAGACTTGGTAAAGACTGCGTCGTGAACACAGCAAGTTCCAACTCTGTGATAATAAATGCTCAGTCTCCTTTTCCCCTTCCCCCCTGCCTTTCATGCGTGCTTCCCTTTTCTTACCTCCACCCTTGCTCCTACCTGGCTTCCTTTTTGCGCGTTCAGACCTAGGAGCTGAGCATAAGGAAAAAAATCAACTTTCAGTTCAAGGCTTCGCCTTTCCTCCCAGAGATTTGAAAAGCAATGAGTATTGACAATCGTTTCTTTCAAGAAGACTACTCAAACTGCTGTATGTTGTAAACCAGAATCCTCTATTGGGTAGTCGCAGCATTAGCGAGAAAGGTAGGAAGAGAGGCCCATAGAAGAATTAGAGAATTAGGTTAGGAAGGGAGTTTAACCGTTCCTTTTCTCTCCCATGTGCATTAGGAAAGTAGCTGTCCCTCAATCCCAGCTGCAACCTACTGAATATACAGAAAAAAAAAAAGAAGAGAAGCAATACTCACGCAGAACCTGGTAGGATAAAAGAGAGAGAGAGAGGGATCGATAGGAGGAAGAAGTCAGAAGTAGGTACAAGTGTAGTATTGAAGTGTTGTCTCCCTCTGTGCATTAGGTGCTCCTGTATCATCAAAGAAAGACGACGAAGGAGTTCAGGTCCAGCACGAGTGTCTCTTCTCTGTCCACTTCCCCTTTCCCCCGGCCTGGAGAAGCTGCTTAACGCAGTGAGCTCCAGGAGGCGGGCATTGGGAAAAAGCAACATTCTGCCTCCGTGGAGATTCCAGCGCACCTTCTGACACTGTCTCTTGGCCCCCTCGATATTCAACAGCACTGCTCAAACACGGCTGTCTCTTGGCCCCTTCAATATTCAACTGCAGGGCTCAAACAAGGCTGTGTCCTGGCCCCCTTGATATTCAACAGCAGGGCTCAAACAAGGCTGTGTCTTGGCCTCCTTGATATTCAACAACAGGGCTCAAACAAGGCTATGTCTTGGCCCCCTCGATATTCAACAGCAGGTCTCAAAAAAGGCTGCATCTTGTCCACCTTGATATGCAACAGCACAGCTTAAACAAGTCTGTGTCTTGGCCCCCTCGATATTGAACAGCAGGGCTCAAAAAAGGCTGTGTCTTGGCCCCCTCGATATTCAACAGCAGGGCTCAAAAAGGCTGTGTCTTGGCCCCCTTGATATGCAAAAGCACAGCTCAAACACGACTGTGCCTTGGCCCCCTCGATCTTCAACAGCAGGTCCCAAACAAGGCTGTGTTGTAGCCCCCTCGATATTCAACAGCACAGCTCAAACAAGGCTGTGTCTTGGCCCGCTCGATATTCAACAGCAGGGCTCAAACAAAGCTGTGTCTCGGCCCCCTCGATATCAAACAGCAGGGCTCAAACAAGGCTATGTATTGGCCCCCCTTGATATTCAACAGCAGGGCTCAAACAAGGCTGTGTCTTGGCCCCCTCGATCTTCAACAGCACAGCTCAAACAAGGCTGTGGCTTGGCCACCTCAATCTTCAACAGCACACCTCAAACAAGAGTGTGTCTTGGCCCCCTTGATATTTAACAGCAGGGCTCAAATAAGGCTGTGTCTTGGCCACCTTGATACTCAACAGCAGGGCCCAAACAAGGCTGTGTCTTAGCCCCCTCGATATTCAACAGCAGATCTCAAACAAGGCTTGGCACCCCTCGATATTCAACAGCAGGGCTCAAACAAGGCTGTGTCTTGGCCCCCTCGAACTTCAACAGCACAGCTCAAACAAGGCTGTGTCTTAGCCCCCTTCATATTCATCAGCAGGGCTCAAACAAGGATGTGTCTTGTGCCCCTTGATATTCAACAGCAGGGCTCAAACAAGGTTGTGTCTTGGCCCCCTTGATATTTAACAGTTGGGCTCAAACAACGCTGTGTCTTGGCCCACTTCATATTCAACAGCAGAGCTCCAACAAGGCTTGGCCCCCTCGATATTCAACAGTAGGGCTCAAACAAGGCTGTGTCTTGGCCCATTTGATATTCAACAGCAGGGCTAAAACAAGACTGTGTCTTGTGCCCCTTGATATTCAACAGCAGGGCTCAAACAAGGCTGTGTCTTGGCCCCCTTGATATTCAACAGTAGGGCTCAAACAAGGGTGTGTCTTGGCCCCCTCTATATTCAACAGCAGAGCTCAAACAAGGCTTGGCTCCCTCGATATTCAACAGCAGGGCTAAAACAAGGGTGTGTCTTGGCCCCCTCGATATTCAACAGCACAGCTCAAACAAGGCTGTGTCTTGGCCCCCTTGATATTCAACAGCAGGACTCAAACAAAGGCTGTGTCTTGGTCCCTTGATATTCAACAGCAGGGCTCAAACAAGGCTGTGTCTTGGCCCCCTCGATATTCAACAGCAGGGCTGAAAAAAAGGCTTTGTCTTGGCTCCCTTCATTTTCAACAGCAGGGCTCAAACAAGGCTGTGCCTTGGCCCCCTCGATATTCAACAGCAGGGTTCAAACAAGGCTGTGTCTTGGCCCCTTGATATTCAACAGCAGGGCTCAAACAAGGTTGTCTCTTGGCCCCCTCGATATTCAACAGCACTGCTCAAACAAGGCTGTGTCTTGGCCCCTTCAATATTCAACTGCAGGGCTCAAACAAGGCTGTGTCTTGGCCCCCTCGATATTCAACAGCACTGCTCAAACAAGGCTGTCTCTTGGCCCCTTCAATATTCAACTGCAGGGCTCAAACAAGGCTGTGTCTTGGCCCCCTTGATATTCAACAGCAGGGCTCAAACAAGGCTGTGTCTTGGCCCCCTCGATATTCAACATCACTGCTCAAGCAAGGCTGTGTTTTGGCCTCCTTGATATTGAACACCAGGGGTCAAACAAGGCTGTGTTTTGGCCCCCTTGATATTCACCCGCAGGGCTCAAACAAGGCTGTGTCTTGGCCCCCTTGATATTCAACAGCAGGGCTAAAACAAGGTTGTGTCATGGCCCCCTCAATATTCAACAGCAGGGCTCAAACAAGGCTGTGTCTTGGCCCCCTTGATATTCAACAGCACAGCTCATAAAAGGCTGTGTTTTGGCCTCCTTGATATTAAACAGCAGGGCTCAAACAAGGCTGTGTCTTGGCCCCTTTTGATATTCAACAGCACAGCTCAAACAAGGCTGTGTCTTGTCCCCTTGATATTCAACAGCAGGGCTCAAACAAGGCTGTGTCTTGGCCCCTTCAATATTCAACTGCAGGGCTCAAACAAGGCTGTGTCTTGGCCTCCTTGATATTCAACATCAGGGCTCAAACAAGGCTGTGTCTTGGCCCCCTTGATATTCAACAGCAGGGCTAAAACAAGGTTGTGTCTTGGCACCCTCAATATTCAACAGCAGGGCTCAAACAAGGCTGTGTCTTGGCCCCCTTGATATTCAACAGCACAGCTCAAACAATGCTGTGTTTTGGCCTCCTTGATATTCAACAGCAGGGCTCAAACAAGGCTGTGTCTTGGCCCCTTTTGATATTCAACAGCACAGCTCAAACAAGGCTGTGTCTTGGCCCCTTGATATTCAACAGCAGGGCTCAAACAAGGCTCTCTCTTGGCCCCCTCGATATTTAACAGCACTGCTCAAACAAGGCTGTGTCTTGGCCCCTTCAATTTTCAACTGCAGGGCTCAAACAAGGCTGTGTCTTGGCCCCCTCGATATTCAACAGCAGGGCTCAAACAAGGCTGTGTCTTGGCCCCCTCGATATTCAACATCACTCCTCAAGCAAGGCTGTGTTTTGGCCTCCGTGATATTGAACACCAGGGGTCAAACAAGGCTGTGTTTTGGCCCCCCTGATATTCAACGGCAGGGCTCAAACAAGGCTGTGTCTTGGCCTCCTTGATATTCAACAGCAGGGCTCAAACAAGGCTGTGTCTTGGCCCCCTCGATATTCAACAGCAGGGCTGAAAAAAAGGCTTTGTCTTGGCTCCCTTCATTTTCAACAGCAGGGCTCAAACAAGGCTGTGTCTTGGCCCCCTCGACATTCAATAGCAGGGCTCAAACAAGGCTATGCCTTGGTCCCCTCAATATTCAACTGCATTGCTCAAACAAGGCTATGCCTTGGTCCCCTCAATATTCAACAGCAGGGCTCAAACAAGGCTGTGCCTTGGCCCCCTCGATATTCAACAGCAGGGTTCAAACAAGGCTGTGTCTTGGCCCCATGATATTCAACAGCAGGGCTCAAACAAGGCTGTGTCTTGGCCCCCTTGATATTCAACAGCACAGCTCAAACAATGCTGTGTTTTGGCCTCCTTGATATTCAACAGCAGGGCTCAAACAAGGCTGTGCCTGGGCCCCCTCGATATTCAACAGCACAGCTCAAACAAGGCTGTGTCTTGGCCCCCTCGATATTCAACAGCAGGGTTCAAACAAGGCTGTGTCTTGGCCCCATGATATTCAACAGCAGGGCTCAAACAAGGCTGTCTCTTGGCCCCCTCGATATTCAACAGCACTGCTCAAACACGGCTGTCTCTTGGCCCCTTCAATATTCAACTGCAGGGCTCAAACAAGGCTGTGTCTTGGCCCCCTTGATATTCAACAGCAGGGCTCAAACAAGGCTGTGTCTTGGCCCCCTCGATATTCAACATCACTGCTCAAGCAAGGCTGTGTTTTGGCCTCCTTGATATTGAACACCAGGGGTCAAACAAGGCTGTGTTTTGTCCCCCTTGATATTCAACGGCAGGGCTCAAACAAGGCTGTGTCTTGGCCCCCTTGATATTCAACAACAGGGCTCAAACAAGGCTATGTCTTGGCCCCCTCAATATTCAACAGCAGGGCTCAAACAAGGCTGTGTCTTGGCCCCCTCGACATTCAATAGCAGGGCTCAAACAAGGCTATGCCTTGGTCCCCTCAATATTCAACAGCAGGGCTCAAACAAGGCAGTGTCTTGGCCCCCATGACATTCACCAGCAGGGCTCAAACAAGGCTGTGTCTTGGCCCTCTCGATATTCAACAGCAGGGCTCAAACAAGGCTGTGTCTATGCCTGTTTGACATGCAACAGCAGGGCTCAAACAAGCCTATGTCTTGGCCCCTTTGAAATTCAACAGCAGGGCTCAAACAAGGCTATGCCTTGGTCCCCTCAATATTCAACAGCAGGGCTCAAACAAGGCAGTGTCTTGGCCCCCTTGACATTCACCAGCAGGGCTCAAACAAGGCTGTGTCTTGGCCCTCTCGATATTCAACAGCAGGGCTCAAACAAGGCTGTGTCCATGCCTGTTTGATATGCAACAGCAGGGCTCAAACAAGGCTGTGTCTTGGCCCCATGATATTCAACAGCAGGGCTCAAACAAGGCTGTGTCTTGGCCCCTTTTGATATTCAACAGCACAGCTCAAACAAGGCTGTGTCTTGGCCCCTTGATATTCAACAGCAGGGCTCAAACAAGGCTGTCTCTTGGCCCCCTCGATATTTAACAGCACTGCTCAAACAAGGCTGTGTCTTGGCCCCTTCAATTTTCAACTGCATTGCTCAAACAAGGCTGTGTCTTGGCCCCCTCGATATTCAACAGCAGGGCTCAAACAAGGCTGTGTCTTGGCCCCCTCGATATTCAACATCACTCCTCAAGCAAGGCTGTGTTTTGGCCTCCGTGATATTGAACACCAGGGGTCAAACAAGGCTGTGTTTTGGCCCCCCTGATATTCAACGGCAGGGCTCAAACAAGGCTGTGTCTTGGCCTCCTTGATATTCAACAGCAGGGCTCAAACAAGGCTGTGTCTTCGCCCCCTTGATATTCAACAGCAGGGCTAAAACAAGGTTGTGTCTTGGCCCCCTCGATATTCAACAGCAGGGTTCAAACAAGGCTGTGTCTTGGCCCCATGATATTCAACAGCAGGGCTCAAACAAGGCTGTGTCTCGGCCCCCTTGATAATCAACAGCACAGCTCAAACAATGCTGTGTTTTGGCCTCCTTGATATTCAACAGCAGGGCTCAAACAAGGCTGTGTCTTGGCCCCTTTTGATATTCAACAGCACAGCTCAAACAAGGCTGTGTCTTGGCCCCTTGATATTCAACAGCAGGGCTCAAACAAGGCTGTCTCTTGGCCCCCTCGATATTTAACAGCACTGCTCAAACAAGGCTGTGTCTTGGCCCCTTCAATTTTCAACTGCAGGGCTCAAACAAGGCTGTGTCTTGGCCCCCTCGATATTCAACAGCAGGGCTCAAACAAGGCTGTGTCTTGGCCCCCTCGACATTCAATAGCAGGGCTCAAACAAGGCTATGCCTTGGTCCCCTCAATATTCAACAGCAGGGCTCAAACAAGGCAGTGTCTTGGCCCCCTTGACATTCACCAGCAGGGCTCAAACAAGGCTGTGTCTTGGCCCTCTCGATATTCAACAGCAGGGCTCAAACAAGGCTGTGTCTATGCCTGTTTGATATGCAACAGCAGGGCTCAAACAAGGCTGTGTCTTGGCCCCATGATATTCAACAGCAGGGCTCAAACAAGGCTGTGTCTTGGCCCCTTTTGATATTCAACAGCACAGCTCAAACAAGGCTGTGTCTTGGCCCCTTGATATTCAACAGCAGGGCTCAAACAAGGCTGTCTCTTGGCCCCCTCGATATTTAACAGCACTGCTCAAACAAGGCTGTGTCTTGGCCCCTTCAATTTTCAACTGCAGGGCTCAAACAAGGCTGTGTCTTGGCCCCCTCGATATTCAACAGCAGGGCTCAAACAAGGCTGTGTCTTGGCCCCCTCGATATTCAACATCACTCCTCAAGCAAGGCTGTGTTTTGGCCTCCGTGATATTGAACACCAGGGGTCAAACAAGGCTGTGTTTTGGCCCCCCTGATATTCAACGGCAGGGCTCAAACAAGGCTGTGTCTTGGCCTCCTTGATATTCAACAGCAGGGCTCAAACAAGGCTGTGTCTTCGCCCCCTTGATATTCAACAGCAGGGCTAAAACAAGGTTGTGTCTTGGCCCCCTCGATATTCAACAGCAGGGCTGAAAAAAAGGCTTTGTCTTGGCTCCCTTCATTTTCAACAGCAGGGCTCAAACAAGGCTGTGCCTTGGCCCCCTCGATATTCAACAGCAGGGTTCAAACAAGGCTGTGTCTTGGCCCCATGATATTCAACAGCAGGGCTCAAACAAGGCTGTGTCTTGGCCCCCTTGATATTCAACAGCACAGCTCAAACAATGCTGTGTTTTGGCCTCCTTGATATTCAACAGCAGGGCTCAAACAAGGCTGTGTCTTGGCCCCTTTTGATATTCAACAGCACAGCTCAAACAAGGCTGTGTCTTGGCCCCTTGATATTCAACAGCAGGGCTCAAACAAGGCTGTCTCTTGGCCCCCTCGATATTTAACAGCACTGCTCAAACAAGGCTGTGTCTTGGCCCCTTCAATTTTCAACTGCAGGGCTCAAACAAGGCTGTGTCTTGGCCCCCTCGATATTCAACAGCAGGGCTCAAACAAGGCTGTGTCTTGGCCCCCTCGATATTCAACATCACTCCTCAAGCAAGGCTGTGTTTTGGCCTCCGTGATATTGAACACCAGGGGTCAAACAAGGCTGTGTTTTGGCCCCCCTGATATTCAACGGCAGGGCTCAAACAAGGCTGTGTCTTCGCCCCCTTGATATTCAACAGCAGGGCTAAAACAAGGTTGTGTCTTGGCCCCCTCGATATTCAACAGCAGGGCTGAAAAAAAGGCTTTGTCTTGGCTCCCTTCATTTTCAACAGCAGGGCTCAAACAAGGCTGTGCCTTGGCCCCCTCGATATTCAACAGCAGGGTTCAAACAAGGCTGTGTCTTGGCCCCATGATATTCAACAGCAGGGCTCAAACAAGGCTGTCTCTTGGCCCCCTCGATATTCAACAGCACTGCTCAAACACGGCTGTCTCTTGGCCCCTTCAATATTCAACAGCAGGGCTCAAACAAGGCTGTGTCTTGGCCCCCTTGATATTCAACAGCAGGGCTCAAACAAGGCTGTGTCTTGGCCCCCTCGATATTCAACATCACTGCTCAAGCAAGGCTGTGTTTTGGCCTCCTTGATATTGAACACCAGGGGTCAAACAAGGCTGTGTTTTGTCCCCCTTGATATTCAACGGCAGGGCTCAAACAAGGCTGTGTCTTGGCCCCCTTGATATTCAACAACAGGGCTCAAACAAGGCTATGTCTTGGCCCCCTCAATATTCAACAGCAGGGCTCAAACAAGGCTGTGTCTTGGCCCCCTCGACATTCAATAGCAGGGCTCAAACAAGGCTATGCCTTGGTCCCCTCAATATTCAACAGCAGGGCTCAAACAAGGCAGTGTCTTGGCCCCCATGACATTCACCAGCAGGGCTCAAACAAGGCTGTGTCTTGGCCCTCTCGATATTCAACAGCAGGGCTCAAACAAGGCTGTGTCTATGCCTGTTTGATATGCAACAGCAGGGCTCAAACAAGCCTGTGTCTTGGCCCCTTTGAAATTCAACAGCAGGGCTCAAACAAGGCTATGCCTTGGTCCCCTCAATATTCAACAGCAGGGCTCAAACAAGGCAGTGTCTTGGCCCCCTTGACATTCACCAGCAGGGCTCAAACAAGGCTGTGTCTTGGCCCTCTCGATATTCAACAGCAGGGCTCAAACAAGGCTGTGTCCATGCCTGTTTGATATGCAACAGCAGGGCTCAAACAAGGCTGTGTCTTGGCCCCATGATATTCAACAGCAGGGCTCAAACAAGGCTGTGTCTTGGCCCCTTTTGATATTCAACAGCACAGCTCAAACAAGGCTGTGTCTTGGCCCCTTGATATTCAACAGCAGGGCTCAAACAAGGCTGTCTCTTGGCCCCCTCGATATTTAACAGCACTGCTCAAACAAGGCTGTGTCTTGGCCCCTTCAATTTTCAACTGCATTGCTCAAACAAGGCTGTGTCTTGGCCCCCTCGATATTCAACAGCAGGGCTCAAACAAGGCTGTGTCTTGGCCCCCTCGATATTCAACATCACTCCTCAAGCAAGGCTGTGTTTTGGCCTCCGTGATATTGAACACCAGGGGTCAAACAAGGCTGTGTTTTGGCCCCCCTGATATTCAACGGCAGGGCTCAAACAAGGCTGTGTCTTGGCCTCCTTGATATTCAACAGCAGGGCTCAAACAAGGCTGTGTCTTCGCCCCCTTGATATTCAACAGCAGGGCTAAAACTAGGGGTGGGCGGAATTTGCGGAATTAACCTTCGCAAATTATCGCGAGAATGTTTAAAATTATCGCAAACAAGCAGGAAATATCGCGAAGATGCGGAAGTTTTTTTCCGGCATGTTCGCGAGATTTTCTGCATGGTTGCGGGTCGCCAACTTACCCATGTGGTTGCTTGCGGGCGCGGCCATCTTGTTTTGAGTTGTTCTCGCGGTGCATGATCGCGAGAAGAAAGACGTGATCGCGCGACGCATGACGTCACTGCGGGCACGAACTGTCGCGAGACAGCGCAAATGGCTAAAAACAATACAACATCTCATGGAGAACGCGACCGGATCAAGAAAACTTGTCGGCGAACGCAGGGATTCAGGTAAGGCGATCGCGCGCGCGCGAGAATGTATTATTTTACAGCGCGAGCAAGAAACAAATTATCGCCAAGCTGCGGAAACCGGAATTTTTGACATTTTCGCGCTCTCCGCGGAACGCAAAAATGTCAAATTATCGCAATTTCCGCGAACGGAACGAAATTTTTGCCCAGGCCTAGCTAAAACAAGGTTGTGTCTTGGCCCCCTCGATATTCAACAGCAGGGTTCAAACAAGGCTGTGTCTTGGCCCCATGATATTCAACAGCAGGGCTCAAACAAGGCTGTGTCTTGGCCCCCTTGATAATCAACAGCACAGCTCAAACAATGCTGTGTTTTGGCCTCCTTGATATTCAACAGCAGGGCTCAAACAAGGCTGTGTCTTGGCCCCTTTTGATATTCAACAGCACAGCTCAAACAAGGCTGTGTCTTGGCCCCTTGATATTCAACAGCAGGGCTCAAACAAGGCTGTCTCTTGGCCCCCTCGATATTTAACAGCACTGCTCAAACAAGGCTGTGTCTTGGCCCCTTCAATTTTCAACTGCAGGGCTCAAACAAGGCTGTGTCTTGGCCCCCTCGATATTCAACAGCAGGGCTCAAACAAGGCTGTGTCTTGGCCCCCTCGACATTCAATAGCAGGGCTCAAACAAGGCTATGCCTTGGTCCCCTCAATATTCAACAGCAGGGCTCAAACAAGGCAGTGTCTTGGCCCCCTTGACATTCACCAGCAGGGCTCAAACAAGGCTGTGTCTTGGCCCTCTCGATATTCAACAGCAGGGCTCAAACAAGGCTGTGTCTATGCCTGTTTGATATGCAACAGCAGGGCTCAAACAAGGCTGTGTCTTGGCCCCATGATATTCAACAGCAGGGCTCAAACAAGGCTGTGTCTTGGCCCCTTTTGATATTCAACAGCACAGCTCAAACAAGGCTGTGTCTTGGCCCCTTGATATTCAACAGCAGGGCTCAAACAAGGCTGTCTCTTGGCCCCCTCGATATTTAACAGCACTGCTCAAACAAGGCTGTGTCTTGGCCCCTTCAATTTTCAACTGCAGGGCTCAAACAAGGCTGTGTCTTGGCCCCCTCGATATTCAACAGCAGGGCTCAAACAAGGCTGTGTCTTGGCCCCCTCGATATTCAACATCACTCCTCAAGCAAGGCTGTGTTTTGGCCTCCGTGATATTGAACACCAGGGGTCAAACAAGGCTGTGTTTTGGCCCCCCTGATATTCAACGGCAGGGCTCAAACAAGGCTGTGTCTTGGCCTCCTTGATATTCAACAGCAGGGCTCAAACAAGGCTGTGTCTTCGCCCCCTTGATATTCAACAGCAGGGCTAAAACAAGGTTGTGTCTTGGCCCCCTCGATATTCAACAGCAGGGCTGAAAAAAAGGCTTTGTCTTGGCTCCCTTCATTTTCAACAGCAGGGCTCAAACAAGGCTGTGCCTTGGCCCCCTCGATATTCAACAGCAGGGTTCAAACAAGGCTGTGTCTTGGCCCCATGATATTCAACAGCAGGGCTCAAACAAGGCTGTGTCTTGGCCCCCTTGATATTCAACAGCACAGCTCAAACAATGCTGTGTTTTGGCCTCCTTGATATTCAACAGCAGGGCTCAAACAAGGCTGTGTCTTGGCCCCTTTTGATATTCAACAGCACAGCTCAAACAAGGCTGTGTCTTGGCCCCTTGATATTCAACAGCAGGGCTCAAACAAGGCTGTCTCTTGGCCCCCTCGATATTTAACAGCACTGCTCAAACAAGGCTGTGTCTTGGCCCCTTCAATTTTCAACTGCAGGGCTCAAACAAGGCTGTGTCTTGGCCCCCTCGATATTCAACAGCAGGGCTCAAACAAGGCTGTGTCTTGGCCCCCTCGATATTCAACATCACTCCTCAAGCAAGGCTGTGTTTTGGCCTCCGTGATATTGAACACCAGGGGTCAAACAAGGCTGTGTTTTGGCCCCCCTGATATTCAACGGCAGGGCTCAAACAAGGCTGTGTCTTCGCCCCCTTGATATTCAACAGCAGGGCTAAAACAAGGTTGTGTCTTGGCCCCCTCGATATTCAACAGCAGGGCTGAAAAAAAGGCTTTGTCTTGGCTCCCTTCATTTTCAACAGCAGGGCTCAAACAAGGCTGTGCCTTGGCCCCCTCGATATTCAACAGCAGGGTTCAAACAAGGCTGTGTCTTGGCCCCATGATATTCAACAGCAGGGCTCAAACAAGGCTGTCTCTTGGCCCCCTCGATATTCAACAGCACTGCTCAAACACGGCTGTCTCTTGGCCCCTTCAATATTCAACAGCAGGGCTCAAACAAGGCTGTGTCTTGGCCCCCTTGATATTCAACAGCAGGGCTCAAACAAGGCTGTGTCTTGGCCCCCTCGATATTCAACATCACTGCTCAAGCAAGGCTGTGTTTTGGCCTCCTTGATATTGAACACCAGGGGTCAAACAAGGCTGTGTTTTGTCCCCCTTGATATTCAACGGCAGGGCTCAAACAAGGCTGTGTCTTGGCCTCCTTGATATTCAACAACAGGGCTCAAACAAGGCTGTGTCTTGGCCCCCTTGATATTCAACAGCAGGGCTCAAACAAGGCTGTGTCTTGGTCCCCTCAATATTCAACAGCAGGGCTCAAACAAGGCAGTGTCTTGGCCCCCTTGACATTCACCAGCAGGGCTCAAACAAGGCTGTGTCTTGGCCCCCTCGACATTCAATAGCAGGGCTCAAACAAGGCTATGCCTTGGTCCCCTCAATATTCAACAGCAGAGCTCAAACAAGGCTGTGTCTTGGCCCTCTCGATATTCAACAGCAGGGCTCAAAAAAGGCTGTGTCTTGCCCCCCTCGATATACACCATCACTGCTCAAACAAGGCTGTGCATTGGCCCCCTTGATATTCAACAGCAGGGCTCAAACAAGGCTGTGTCTATGACACCTTGACATTGAACAGCAGGGCTCAAAAAGGCTGTGTCTTGGCCCTCTTGATATGCAACAGCACAGCTCAAACAAGGCTGTGCCTTGGAACCCTCGATATTCAACAGCAGGGCTCAAACAAGGCAGTCTTGTGGCCCCCTCGATATTCAACAGCACAGCTCAAACAAGGCTGTGTCTTCGCCCCCTCGATATTCAACAGCAGGGTTCAAACAAGGCTGTGTCTTGGCCCCCTTAATATTCAATAGTAGGGCTCAAACAAGGCTGTGTCTTCGCCCCCTCGATATTCAACAGCAGGGCTCAAACAAGGCTGTGTCTTGGCCCCTTGTGATATTCAACAGCAGAGCGCACACAAGCCTGTGTCTTGGCCCCCTCGATATTCAATAGCAGGGCTCAAACAAGGCAGTGTCTTGGCCCCCTCAATATTCAACAGAAGGGCTCAAACAAGGCAGTGTCTTGGCCCTCTCTATATTCAACAGCAGGGCTCAAACAAGGCTGTGTCTATGCCTGTTTGATATGCAACAGCAGGGCTCAAACAAGCCTGTGTCTTGGCCCCTTTGAAATTCAACAGCAGGGCTCAAAAAAAGCTGTGTCTTGCCCCCCTCGATATACAACATCACTGCTCAAACAAGGCTGTTTCTTCGCCCCCTCGATATTCAACAGCAGGGTTCAAACAAGGCTGTGTCTTCGCCCCCTCGATATTCAACAGCAGGGTTTAAAAAAGGCTGTGTCTTGGCCCCCTCAATATTCAATAGTAGGGCTCAAACAAGGCTGTGTCTTGGCCCCCTCGATATTCAACAGCAGGGCTCAAACAAGGCTGCGTGTTGGCCCCTTTTGATAATCAACAGCACAGCTCAAACAAGGCTGTGTCTTGGCCCCGTTTATATTCAACAGCAGGGCTGAAACAAGCCTGTGTCTTCGCCCCCTCGATATTCAACAGCAGGGTTCAAACAAGGCTGTGTCTTGGCCCCCTCGATATTCAATAGCAGGGCTCAAACAAGGCTGTGCATTGGCCCCCTTGATATTCAACAGCAGTGCTCAAACAAGGCTGAGTCTTGGCCCCCTTGATATTCAACAGTAGGGCTCAAACAAGGATGTGTCTTGGCCCTCTCGATATTCAACAGCACAGCTCAAACAAGGCTGTGCCTTGGAACCCTCGATATTCAACAGCAGGGCTCAAACAAGGCTGTGTTGTGGCCCCCTCGATATTCAACAGCACAGCTCAAACAAGGCGGTGTCTTCGCCCCCTCGATATTCAACAGCAGGGTTCAAACAAGGCTGTGTCTTGGCCCCCTCAATATTCAATAGTAGGGCTCAAACAAGGCTGTGTCTTGGCCCCCTCGATATTCAACAGCAGTGCTCAAAAAAGGCTGTATCTTGGCCCCCTTGATATGCAACAGCACAGCTTAAACAAGTCTGTGTCTTGGCCCCCTCGATATTGAACAGTAGGGATCAAACAAGGCTGTATCTTGGCCCCCTCGATATTCAACAGTAGGGCTCAAAAAGGCTGTGTCTTGGCCCCCTTGATATGCAACAGCACAGTTCAAACAAGGCTGTGACTTGGCCCCCTCGATGTTCAACAGCAGGGCTCAAACAAGGCTGTGTCTCGGCCCCTTCGATATTCAACAGCAGAGCTCAAACAAGGCTGTGTCTCGACCACTTCGAAATTCAACAGCAGGGCTCAAAAAAGGCTGTGTCTTGCCCCCCTCGATATACAACATCACTGCTCAAACAAGGCTGTGCATTGGCCCCCTTGATATTCAACAGCAGTGCTCAAACAAGGCTGAGTCTTGGCCCTCTCGATATTCAACAGCAGCGCTCAAACAAGGCTGTGTCTATGACACCTTGACATTGAACAGCAGGGCTCAAAAAGGCTGTGTCTTGGCCCCCTTGATATGCAACAGCACCGCTCAAACAAGGCTGCGCCTTGGATCCCTCGATATTCAACAGCAGGGCTCAAAACAGGCTGTGTTGTGGCCCCCTCGATATTCAACAGCACAGCTCAAACAAGGCTGTGTCTTCGCCCCCTCGATATTCAACAGCAGGGTTCAAACAAGGCTGTGTCTTGGCCCCCTCAATATTCAATAGTAGGGCTCAAACAAGGCTGTGTCTTGGCCCCCTCGATATTCAACAGCAGGGCTCAAACAAGGCTGTGTCTATGCCTCCTTGATATTCAACAGCAGGGCTCAAACAAGGCTGTGTCTATGCCTCCTTGATATTCAACAGCAGGGCTTAAACAAGGCTGTGTCTTGGCCCCTTTTGATATTCAACAGCAGGGCTCAAACAAGGCTGTGTCTTGGCCCCGTTTATATTCAACAGCACAGCGCAAACAAGGCTGTGTCTTGGCCCCGTTTATATTCAACAGCAGGCCTGAAACAAGCCTGTGTCTTGGCCCCCTCGATATTCAATATCAGGGCTCAAACAAGGCTATGCCTTGGCCCCCTCAATATTCAACAGCAGGGCTCAAACAAGGCAGTGTCTTGGCCCCCTTGATATTCACCAGCAGGGCTCAAATAAGGCTGTGTCTTGGCCCTCTCGATATTCACCAGCAGGGCTCAAACAAGTCTGTGTCTATGCCTGTTTGATATGCAACGCAGTACAAAAGGGGGTGGTGATGGACGGAGC